>NC_083438.1:39401519-39620961 GCF_020745735.1 Hemiscyllium ocellatum
GTCATGTTGCGGCTGTACAGGACATTGGTTAGGTCACTGTTGGAATATTGCATGCAATTCTGGTCTCCTTCCTATTGGAAAGATGTTGTGAAACTGAAAGGGTTCAGAAAAGATTTACAAGGATGTTGCCAGGGTTAGAGGATGTGAGCTACAGGGAGAGTAAAAAATGATGAAGGGCTTATGCTCGAAACGTTGAATTCTCTATTCCTGAGATGCTGCCTAACCTGCTGTGCTTTGACCAGCAACACATTTGCAGCTACAGGGAGAGGCTGAACAGGCTGGGGCTGTTTTCCCTAGAGTGTCGGAGGCTGAGGGGTGACCTTATAGAGGTTTATTAAATTATAAGGGGCATAGATAGAATAATTTGGCAAAGTCTTTTCCCTGGGGTCGAGGAGTCCAGAACTAGAGGGCATAGGTTGAAGGTGAGAAGGGAAAGATATAAAAGAGACCTAAGGGGCAACTTTTTCACACAGAGGGTGTTATGTGTATGGAATGAGCTGCCAGAGGATGTGGTGGAGGCTAATACAATTGCAGTATTTAAAAGGCATCTGGATAGGTATATGAATAGGAAGGGTTTGGAGGGATATGGGCTGGGTGCTGGCAAGTGGGACTAGATTGGGTTGGGATATCTGGTCGGCATGGACTGGTTGGACCGAAGGGTCTGTTTCCATGCTGTACATCTCTATGACTCTATGACTCTAACAACAGAAATCTTTTGAAGGCATCAATCATTGGAATCCATCTTCACAAAATCACAACATCAGCAAAGCATGATGCTGGTCGTGGCAGTAAGTTCTTGTTGTGGCTTTACTTACCCTGGGGAGTAACTGCCAGAACTCTCTGCTTGGACTGAATGGCCCCTTCCTTTGCTGCTACCCCTGTGTATTTAATTATAAAGTGCAGACGTGTGACTGTATCAGAATGAGAAAGTGGGAACCGGTGAGAAACTGCACAAAATGCTGCTTTCATTGGAAAGAGTTGACCATTTAAACCTGCCTCTGAGATCGGACCTCAGAGGTTTCATTCTTTCAATAATTGTAACTCTCTGCAGAGCACTTATCATTTCAAGGGGAAACAAGGTAGTCAGTGAGGACATTGTCTAAAAGTAGCTGATCTCTCGAATGAGAAGTGAGGTTTCATTCATTCCTTTCTCTTTCAGAGCTTGAGAGGCAGAAGCTGGTGAAGTATCTGAGAGCAGACGCTGATTGGGAAATCTCTATTCCTGCAGTTACTTCTCCAACTTAATGACATTGTCAGCTCAGACAGATTTATGGTTAATAATGTTTGTAAAAGGTCATTCTTATTGAGTTCTGACTAGGAACCAATGCAGCAGTGAGACAGAATAAAGACTCGCAACAAGTCCATCATATCCCTCATTTATCCCTCACATCTCTGCTCACAGACATACATTCACTCTGGACAAAGTGAGGACAGCAGATGCTGGAAATGAGAGTCGAGAGTGTGGTGCTGGAAAAGCACAGCAGGCCAGGCAGCATCTGAGGAGCAAGAGAATCGATGTTTCAGGCAAAAAGCCTTTCATCAGGAATGCTCATCCTCTGTGCCTTTCTCGATACATTCACTCTAAGTCAATAAAATTAAAATCCAGTTCTTGGATTACAACCTGTCTACTCTTGGAATCCCACCTCCATTGCTATAATCTCCTCCAGCCCCTACACCCCCACCTTATCTCTATAACCTCCTCCAGTCCTTACATCCTCTTCCCTGTCTCAGTAACCCCCCCCACCCTTACAGGCCTGACACCCCCTCCCTATCTCTGTAATCCGTTCCAGCCCCTACACCTCCTCCTTGTCTCTGTAACCTCTTCCAGCTCTGACACCCCCTCCCGATCTCTGAAATTTCCTCCAGTCCCAACACCCTCTTTCCTATCTCTGTAACCCCCTCCAGCCCTGACACCCCCTCTCTATCTCTGTAACCTCCTCCAGCCACAACACCTCCTCCCTATCTCTGTAACCTCCTCCAGTGACTAGACCCCCTCCCTATCTCTATAACCTCTACCAGCTGTGACAACCCCCCTATCTCTGTCACCTCTTCCAGCTCCCACACCTCTCACTATCTCTGTCACCTCATCCAGTCCCCACATACCTCCCTATCTTTGTAACCCCCCTCCAGCCCCAACACCCCTTCCTCTCTGTAACCCCTCCAGCCCCAACACCCCCTCCCTATCTGTAACCTCCTCCAGGCCCAACACCCCTCCCTCTCTCTGTAACCTCCTCCAGCCCCAACACCCCCTCCCTCTCTCTGTAACCTCCTCCAGCCCCAACACCCCCTCCCTCTCTCTGTAGCCTCCTCCAGCCCCGACATGCCTCCCTATCTGTGTAACTTGCTCCAGCCCTAACATCTCCTCTCTTTCTCTGAAACTCCCTGTAGCCTCCACACCCCTTATCTCTGTAACCTCCTCCATCCCTCTACCTCTCCTGATCTCTGTAACATGCTCTGAGCCCTAAACCTCCCTCACCTCCATCCACCCTGCTCTCTGTAACTTTGTCTGTCTCCCTGAGATTTCTCTGCTCCTCCATGTCCAATCTCTTGCTGATCCCCCTCATTCCCATTGCTCCCCTCTGATTGGCTGTGCTATCATCTACCTGGGCCAGAATCTGTGGAACCCTTCTTCCTGAAACTTGAGTACCTGGAGTACAATATCAATCCATCAGAACTGACAGAGTGTGGAAAATTGTGTTTTTCATGCTGTTGTCAGAGGGAAAGGAGAAATAAATTGGAAGAGATGGTGAAGGTGCCCAGAGAAAAAGACTGGGGCAGTGCTTATGGTAGTAAAGGAAAGATTGAGGTATATGATGTGTACAAATGATTAGGTGTGTAAAAGAGAAAATGGGTCCATTCTGCTTCGATGAAGATCAACAAGACATGTCAGTGATTAGGTGGGTGGTTTGATCAATATGTAGGACAGAGGGCAAGCTCTGAAATTACTAAACTCAGTGTTGAACCCCAGGTTCAGAACTGCTTCTGTATTCCAGTGCAGATCAATGCAAACTGAAGGAACATCACCTCATTTTCTACCAAGCACTTCACAGCTTTCAGCACTAGGTTCAACAAATTCACTTCTCTATTTTCATTACCCACGTATGGGTCTTTCTTGTGTCTTGTTGGCTTTCCTCCCCATACAGTGGACCCATTCTGTTCAATTCATACCTATCATTAACACCTATTTTATGTCTCACGCTCTCTTTCACCATCATTAGCAATCCTTTGTTTTCTATCCTCCAGGCATCTGTTCCACTTGCTCGTCCTCTCCATCGACTTCATAAAAACCATCATTTACTGACCCCCTTCACTTCAGAAGAACAGCCAGATTGGACTCAAACGTTACCTCTATTTCTCTCTGTCCATAGATGCTGCCAGGCCTGTTTCTTCAGGATTTCCTGTTTTCTGTCCCAAAGCTCACGTTCTTGCAATTCTTTCATCCTTTCATCGAGAAAGACGTTCTGCCTTTAGTCCTAATCGCAATAGGGAATAGAAACATTTCAAAGGCATCAACTATTGGAACTCTATCTTGATAAAGTCAAAACATCAACATAGTTCCAAGACCAACATCATTCTGAGTTCCAAATGTTACAGTACTCACCTACACACTGTCCAACCGCTCTCTGTGAGAGTAACTGCCGAAGTGCTCTACTTGGGCTGAATGGTTTCTTCCTGTCCTATTCATTGTGTATCAGTTCGAGAGGGCTGATGTATTGCTGTGAGTTATATCGGGAAGCAGGGACAAGGTGTCACAGCAGCAGCTTACCGTGGCCTTACAGGAAACAAGCTGTGAGCGACGTGCTCGATGCTAACAATATTGCTCTGCAGATCTTGGCAGCTATTCTCATGGTTCAAGGTGGTGAAATGGTCTCCTCCCATTCCAGTGTAACAGGGTCGATGGGCTGAACGGTCTTCTCCTGTTCCAGTGTAGCAGGGTTAATTGGCTGAATGACCTCCTCCTTTTCCAGTGAAAGTGTCGATGGGCTGAATAGTATCCTCCTGTTCTCATCTAACAGTGTCGATGAGCTGAATGGTCTCCTCCTTTTCTAGTGTAACAGGCAGGAGGTGCTGAATGGGCCTTACCCTTCAAAGTATCTGTGAATATAGTCCTAACCGATCCAATCTCTCTTCATACGTCAGTCCTGCCATTCCAGGAATCAGTCTGGTAAACCTTCACTGCATTGCCTCCATCGCCAAAACATCCTTTCTCAGATATGGAGATCAAAACTGCATACAATGTAACAGGCATGGTCTTATCAAAACCCTCTATAATCACAGCAAGACATCCCTGCTCCCATACTCCAATCCTCTCATCACGGAGGACAGTGGGCCACTTGCTGCCCCTGTTCACTTACTCTGAACAACTGGTGTACAAGGGCACCCAGGTCTCATTGCACCATCTCTTTCCAAAATTATCACCATTCAGATAATACTGTGCCTTCCTGTTTTTGCTCCCAAAGTAAATAACCTCCCTTTAAATCACATTATACTCCATCTCCCATGCAACTGTGCACTCACTGAACTTATTCAAATCACAATGAAGTATCTCTGCATATTCCTCACAGGTCACCTTCCCATCCAGGTTTATGTTTTCTGCTACTCCGAGATAGTAGGTTGAATTCCCTCAACCAAACCATAAATATATATTGTGAATGGATGAATAGATCTGATTACTGTCGTACCCCACTGGTCACCGACTGTCACTTGGAAAATGACCCATTTATTCTGACTCAATATCCATCCCATTGCACTACCCTCAATCCACGCTCTTTAATTTTTTGGGGGTAAAAAATGAGGTCTGCAGATGCTGGAGATCACAGCTGAAAATGTGTTGCTGGTTAAAGCACAGCAGGTTAGGCAGCATCCAAGGAACAGGAAATTTGACGTTTCGGACATAAGCCTGTTGAAGGGCTTATGCCCGAAACGTCGAATTTCCTGTTCCTTGGAAGCTGCCTAACCTGCTGTTCTTTAACCAGCAACACATTTTCGTCTTTAATTTTTTTTGTAAAGTCAGAATTAAAATTGGTCAACTGTTTCTTTGTTCCCCATTATATATTCTCCTGCTTCCAACTATAGCGGACTTATATTTCTCTTCCTCTTGCACTCTTATTTTTCTCTTTATAATCAATCTCTTTTTCCTTCTAAACTGCTCCCAATCATGCTGCTGTTTATGGTCTGTTTGTCCAACCCTTCCTTAGATCTAGTATGTTGTTAATTTCCCTTGTTTGCTCTGGGTGGATCACCTTTCCTACTTTATTCCTGGGTAACATGCTCGAGGTGGGAGCTGAATGGCCTTCTTCTGCTCAAGTGGAACAGACTTAAGGGTGGAGCTGAATGGCCTGTTTCTGTGCAAAAGGCTCGAGAAGGGGGACTGAATGGCCTCCTGCTCCTGTATAACAGGCTGGAGGAGGGGGCTGAATGGGTCTCTTCCTCTTCCTGTGAGCCATGTCAATGATTCTCTCACCTACACAGAAATAACCTCAAAGATATTTCCACAAGCTACCAGTTTGCTTGGAATGACAGATGTACTTCTGTTTTCTCACTTTTGCCTCAGTTCCTGACGATTCACTTTGACACTTCCTCTTTGCATCGTATATCATAGAATCATAGATTCCCCACTGTCACAAAGCTGGTCCCTTTTTTTTTCCTTTTCTCAAGGATACTGTGCCCTTGATTTTTTTCAGAGGTGTCATAAAACAGGCCAGGTTATGACCAGACTGGTTTGGTACAAAGGTGAAAAGGATTTTGAGAGGCCTTTTGTTATACAAAACATCTACTTCAGGCCAAAGTGGTCATGTTTTAGAAGTGACCTGAATAATGAAAGGGGTGTGGCCAGCTCTCTAGCTGAACAGTTCAGTCCAGAACTAGTTGGAAGTTCACCAGTGGACAGTGTGACCAGGCTCTCTCTCTTTCCGCCCTTCTACCTTCAACCTGCAAGCATCTGTTCCATTCATTTATACTGGCTTTTAAGGCGGTTTGTTTATTGAGACTATTGTGCGTATTCAGAACAGCATAATTTAGTCTAGTTTGGGTAGACTGAGTTCTGCAGGGACTCTTTATTCTTCATTGTGTAATCTTATGAATAAATTTTTGTCTGTTTTCGTCAACCTAGCTATCTTACTCCAGATAATGCTCACTGTACACTTAATGAAACAAATTGCAAAGATATGGTCGGGACTGCCTGCTTAAGAATATTTTGAGTGGTCTGGTCTAGTCCATAGCATGACAGAATGGAAGCAGGCCTTTCTACCCACTGAGTCCACTCCTAGTGATTACTAGTCCCTTTGCTGAGATATTTGTATCATTGATAGCTACAGGTGAAGTGCTAGAAAATTGGAGGTTGGCTAACGTAGTGTCACTATTTAAAAAGGTGGTGAGGAAAAGCAAGGGAACTATAGACCAGTGAGCCTGACATCAGTGGTGGGCAAATTGTTGGAGGAGATCCTGAGGGACAGGATTTCCATGTATTTGGAAAGCATTGATTAGGGATAGTCAACATGATTTGATGTGTGGGAAATCATGTCTCACTAACTTGAGTTTTTTAAAGAAATGATGAAGAAGAATAATGAAGTCAGAGAGGTGGATATGATCCACATCGACTTCAATAAGGCATTCGACAAGATTCCACATGGTAGCCTGGTTAGCAAGATTAGTTCACATGGAATACAGGGAGAACTAGCCATTTGAATTCAGAACAGGCTCAAACGTAGGAGACAGTGGGCGGGGGTGGAGGGTTGCTTTTCAGACTGGAGGCCTGTGACCAGTGGGGTGCCACAAGGATCGGTGCTGGGTCCACTGCATTTCGTCATTTATATAAATGATTTGGATGTGAACACAGGAGGTATAGTGAATAAGTTTGCAGATGACACCAAAGTTGGTGGTGTAATGAACAGCTATGAAGGTTGCCTCAGATTACAATCAGATCAGATGAGCCAATGGATCGAGAAGTGGCGGAGACAGTTTAATTTAGATAAATGTGAGGTGCTACATTTTGGAAAGGTGAATCAGGGCAGGACTTGAACATTTCATGGTAAGGTCCAGGCAAGCAATGCTGAACAAAGAGACCTCGGGGTGCAGGTTCATAGTTCCCTGGAGATGGTGTTTGGTACATTTTCCTTTATTGGTCAAAGCTTTTGAGTATAGGAGTTGAGTGGTTATGTTGCAGCTGCACAGGACACTGGTTAGGCCACTTTTGGAGTTGTGTGTGCAGTTCTGATGTCCTTGCTATGGGAAATTGTTGTGAAACTTGAAACTGGAAAGGGCGCAGCTTAATACGTGGCTGCACAGCTGGTGTAGGAGGGAGGGCTTCAGATATGTAGATAATTGGGGTGCCTTCTGGGGAAGGTGGGACCTGTACAAGAAGGACGGGTTGCATCTGAACTGGAAGGGGACCAATATCCTGGGTGGAAGGTTCGCTCGAGTAGTTCGAGGTGGTTTAAACAAGTATGGCAGGGGGATGGGAACCTGAGCTATATACCGGAGGTGAGAGTTGATGCAGATGAGACAATAGCAAGAGATAGACCAGCTAGTGGGAAGGATTTTCCTGGGAAGGAACCAAGGGATTAGTTAAAGTGTGTTTGCTTTAACGCAAGGAATATCAGGAAAAAAAGTGACAAACTTAGAGCATGGATCAGTACCTGGTGCTCTGATGTTGTGGCCATAACAGAGACGTGGGTTTCTCAGGGGCAGGAATGGTTGCTGGATGTTCCAGGGTTTAGAGCATTTAAAAAGAATAGAGAGGGGGAAAAAGAGGAGGGGGTGTAGCACTGCTAATCAGAGAGGGTATCACAGCTACAGAAGCTTCCATTGTCGAGGAAGATCTGCCTACTGAGTCAGGATGGTTGGAAATTGGGAACAGCAAGGGAGCAGTCAGCTCTTTACAGGTTTACTACAGGCCCCCAATAGCAGCAGGGAGATGGAAGAAAGCATAGGTCAGCAGATTTTGGAAAAGTCTGGACGTAGTAGGGTTGTTGTAATGGGTGACTTTAACTTTCCCAATATTGATTGGAACCTCCTTCGAGCAGAAGATTTGAATGGAGCTGTTTTTGTAAGGTGTGTTCAGGAGAGTTTCCTAACTCAGTATGTTGACAGGCCGACGAGGGGAGAGGCCAATCTAGACTTAGTGCTCGGAAACGAGCCGGGGCAGATATCAGATCTTGTGGTGGGAGAGCATTTTGGTGATAGTGACCACAACTTCCTCACATTCTACATAGCTATGGAGAAGGACAGGATTAGGCAAAATGGGAGGATATTTAATTGGGGAAGAGGAAACTATGATGTGATTAGACATAAGTTAGGAATCATGGATTGGGAGCAATTGTTCCATGGTAAAGGCACTATAGACATGTGGAGACTGTTTAAGGAACAGTTGTTGTGAGTGATGAATAAATATGTCCCTCTGAGACAGGCAAGAAGTGGTAAGATAATGGAACCTTGGATGACGAGAGCGGTGGAGCTTCTTGTCAAAAGGAAAAAGGTAGCTTACATAAAGTGGAGGGAGCTAGGGTCAAGCTCAGCTCTACAGGATTACAGGCAGGCGAGGAAGGAGCTCAAAAATGGTCTGAGGAGAGCCAGGCATGGCAGAACGGATTAGGGAGAACACAAAGGCATTTTACTCTTATGTGAAGAATAAGAGAATGGTCAAAGAAAAAGTAGGGCCGATCAGGGATAGCATGGGGAATTTGTGTATGGATCTGCAGAGGTAGGAGAAGCCCTAACTGAGTTTTTAACTTCTGTCTTTACGAAAGAAACGAACTTTGTAGTGAATGATACCTTTGAAGAGCAGGTGTGCATGCTGGAATGGATAGATTGAGGAAGCTGATGTGCTGAAGATTTTGTCAAACATTAAGATTGACAAGTTGCCAGGCCCGGACCAGATTTGTCCTTGGCTGCTTTGGGAAACGAGAAATGTGATTGCTTTGCCACTTGCGAAGATCTTTGCATCCTCGCTCTCCACCGGAGTCGTACCTGAGGACTGGAGAGAGGCAAATGTAATTCCTCTCTTCAAGAAAGGAAATAGGGAAATCCCCAGCAATTATAGACCAGTAAGTCTCACGTCTGTCGTCTGCAAGGTGTTAGAAAAGATTCTGAGGGATAGGATTTATGACCATCTGGAAGAGCATGGCTTGATTAAATGCAGTCAACACGGCTTTGTGAGGGGCAGGTCATGCCTCACAAACATTACTGAGTTCTTTGAGGATGTGACTAGAAAAGTTAATGAGGGTCGAGCTGTGGATGTGGTGTATATGGACTTCAGCAAGGCATTTGATAAGGTTCCCCATGGTAGGCTCATTCAGAAGGTCAGGAGGAATGGGATTCATGGGAACATAGCTGTCTGAATACAGAATTGGCTGGCCAACAGAAGACAGCGAGTGGTAGTAGAAGGAAAATATTCTGCCTGAAAGTCAGTGGTGAGTGGTGTTCCACAGGGCTCTGTCCTTGGGCCTCTATTGTTTGTAATTTTTATTAATGACTTGGATGAGGAGATTGAAGGATAGGTCAGCAAGTTTGCAGATGACACAAAGCTTGGAGGTGTCACTGACAGTATAGAAGGCTGTTGTAGGCTACAGTGGGACATTGACAGGATGCAGAGATGGGCTGAGAGGTGGCAGATGGAGTTCAACCCGGATAAATGTGAGGTAATGCATTTTGGAAGGTCGAATTTGAAACCTGAGTACAGGATTATGGATAGGATTCTTGGCAGTGTGGAGGTACAGAGGGATCTTGGGGTGCAAGTACATAGATCCCTCAAAATGGCCATCTAAGTGGACAGGGTTGTTAAGAAAGCATATGGTGTTTTGGCTTTCATTAACAGGGGGATTGAGTTTAAGAGTCGTGAGATCTTGTTGCAGCTCTATAAAACTTTGGTTAGACCGCACTTGGAATACTGCATCCAGTTCTGGTCGCCGTATTATAGAAAAGATGTGGGTACTTTGGAGAGGATTCGGAGGAGGTTTACCAGGAAGCTGCCTGGACTGGAGGGCTTATCTTATGAGGAGGGCTTATCTTATGAAGAGAGGTTGACTGAGCTCGGACTTTTTTCATTGGAGGAAAGGAGGAGAATAGGGGACCTAACCGAGGTATACAAGATAATGAGAGGCATAGGTAGAGTCGATAGCCAGAGACTATTTCCCAGGGCGGAAATGGCTAACACAAGGGGTCATAGTTTTAAGCTGGTTGGAGGAAAGTATAGGGGGATGTCAGAGGTGGGGTCTTTACACAGAGAGTTGAGAGAGCATGGAATACGTTGCCAGCAGTTGTGGAAGCAAGGTCATTGGAGACATTTAAGAGACTGCTGGGCATGCATATGATCACAGAAATATGAGGATGCATACATGAGGATCAGTGGTCAGCACAACATCGTGGGCCGAAGGGCCTGTTCTGTGCTGTACTGTACTATGTTCTAAGCAGTTGTGATGAAGCTTCATATTCTCTTACTATTGTTTGAGAATGTGGATTCTAGAGTGGAGGTTTTGATAAAGCTTTATGTTTGATTTATATTTCTATACTGTGTGTGTTAATAATAAGGGGGAAAGGCATGGTTTTAGTTTCATTGAGGATGTCCTCTGAGTGGCATCTTGGTGATGATGAACTATTGTTGCATATTTTTCAAATTATTGTGGTGAGCTGTTCAATAGATTAGGATAAAAGGGTTGACAAAACAATAACCCGATTGCTGCCTTGTGACGGGAATTCAAAACCATCCAGAAACAGCATTACGTTAGGCAATGTGCAGGTTTATTCAGTGAGAAGAGTGTCTGTAACAAAAGTGCTGTTGATACCACTCTCCAAAGCTGCAGCACTGGGCTAAAATGACTTGACTTAGTAAAAAAGATGATGAAATTTGAATTCCAAATAAAAAATTGAATTAAATATCAAATGAAGACCATGTAACAATGGACTGATTGGTCTACCTCTTCTCTGATGTCTTATGGTCTTACAGTTTAACCTCTGTTACGGTCATTAAAGCCCACCTGGCTCAATAATGTTCTTTAGGGAAGGAAATGAACTGGAATATATGCAAGTTGAAATATATAGCAGTGTGACTTACTGTTAACTGTCCTCCGAAATGGTCAAACTGCTAAAACAAAGGAACAAAGCCAGACAGATTATCAGACATCAATCTCAGCTCTGGAAACAAGAATGGCAAAGTCCTCCTTAACCAACATTAAGGAAAGTCAAAATTAGGAGAGATGTCTCAAAGACTCATCAAACCATGGCCTACCTCAGAGAAATGCACTTTGGAGACATTGGTGGGCCTGTGGAAATCATTGCCGCAGAGTACAGTGGAGGACGGGACGCTAAATGTCTCCAAGGCAGAAATTGATAAATTCTTGATGTCACAAGGAATTAAGGGCTACCGGGAGAATGTGGGTAAGTGGAGTTGAAATGCCCATCAGCCGTGATTGAATGGCGGAGTGGACTCGATGGGCCAAATGGCCCTACTTCCACTCCTATGTCTTATGGTCTTATTGCCCCAGACACCATCTGAGGACCCCCGAGGTGCTGTGAATTCATTTGTCCACGATAGTATCTGCACGAGTGACTAGCACTTACTCCGGATGGAGACTCAGAGTATTCTCAATGTGAAAATAGGACTATATGAGTACCACTATCACTGATCTAATCTCGCAACTCAAGACTGGGCGTTCATGAGCACTATCAACCATCAACAGCAGAACTGTACTCCATTACAAACTTTAGCCTCATGACCCACCATATCCTCCATTCTAGCATTACCATCAGACCAGTGGATCAACCGTGGTTCAATGGAGTATGTAGGAGGACATGCCAGGAGCAACACCAGGCAGACCTAAAAATTGGGTGTCCACGTGATGAAGCAACAAGACAAGCCTATTTGGATGTCAAAGAACATAAGCAGCAAATATTAGACAGAGCTAAGTGATCCCATCATCAATAGATCAGATCTAGGTGCTGCAGTCCTGAGAAACCAGGTTGTCAATGGTGGTGGACAATTAAACAACTCTCTGGAGGAGAAGATTTCACAAATGTTCCATCTTGAAATATGGGAAAACCCCACACAATGCAAAATGTAACACTGAAGTATCTGCAACAAGCTTCAGTCAACAGTACCATCTGGATGATCTCCTCCTGAGGTCTCCAGCATCAAAATGGCAGTTCTCTACCATTTTGATTTTCTCCATCTGATATCAAAAAATGGCTGATACCATTGGACACTGCAAAGACCATAAACCCTGACAATTTTCTGCAAATGTATAGTACTCAGAGCCAAGCTGTTCCAGGACAAAATGACAAAAGTACCATCTACCCAACAATGTGGAAAATTGCCCAGTTATACACAAACAACACAACAAATACAACTCAGACAATTGTCACAATAACTGTCAATCATTAGTAAAGTGATGGCAGGTATTAGTAACACCAGACTTCACATACAAATATCTCAATGTTTGCAAAGTTCAATCCCAGGGAAACATTTGCTCTTGTCTGTGAAGAGAGAGGTTCCACCCATTTCAACACATTTCTTTCGGCCTCAGCTTTCAATTTCAAACTAGACATCAATAGCAACTTTCACAGCCTTAGGATATTCAAAACAATCTGTTTTAAAGCAGAAATCTGAAAAGTCACGGAAGGACAGTGGGATGTGTTACGACCAAATTCAGCACAGCAAGATCCAACCAGTGGCAACTTGACAATGAATGCAGCCTTTGGTTTTTAAGCGATGTTGTTTCAGGAACAAACTGTGTCCTAGACATAGGGAGAACTCCATCATGATCTTTCACGGAATAGTGCCTGTGGGTTTGTTCACACTGACCAAAAAACTAGACTGGGCTCAGATTCATGTCTCTGACTACCACTGCTGGCTGCGCCTGTTCACTTAACAAGACTGCTCTAATGTTAATTTGTTCATTTGGGAATGATTAACCCTAAGATAACAAAATACATTATAGCTTATAATGCAGACAATACAGTCAACTAACTGATTTCTATGTGCAACTTGCAGACTCACAGCAGACCAGCTCCAGGCAGAGACAAAACACACACATCATGTCAAGTTAAGACAAGACAAAGACCAATACAGAAAAGGAGCAGGAGAAGCCAGAAGCAAAAAAGACCAAACAGTCACAAGACACCAGTTTAAAGTCCAATAGGTTTATTTGAAATCACAAGCTTTCAGATTGCAGCCCCTCTGTCAGGTGCAGTTGACAGACAGCCAACAGTCAGAGAGAGAGGGGGAGAGAGAGAGAGAGAGAGAGAGAGAGACAGACAGACAGACAGACAGAAATCGAGAGATAAAGACAACGTGACAGCAAAAGGCAGATTAACAATTAAAGAGAGAAAGCAAAAAATAGGTAGAGATCGGCAGAGGTTCAAAGTGAGAATTAGCTGAGAGACAGACAATGAGAGATAAAGAGAGAGAGAGAAAGACAGACCAACAGTGAGAGAGGGGGAAAGAATGGTGTTAAATCCATTGATTCATACTCCCTCTGGTGGGTGCAGCAGAGAGTTGAGATGTTTTGAATTCATCTATTGCTGATCTACAACTGCCCCTGACAAGATGGTGGTGAGCTACCCTCTTGATCCTCTGTCATCTATTTGATGTAGAAAAATGCACAAGTGATGTCAGGAAGAGTTCTAGGCCTTTGGCCCCCGACACTGAAGGGATGATGATATCCTTCCAAATCAGAATGGTTAGTGGACTGAAGGGGAACTTGCAGGAGGTGGGTGTCCCATCTTACCTACTTTCAATGCCCTCCTAGATGGCAGTGATCAGGTGTTTGGAAGGTGGTGACTAAGGAGCCTTGGCTAATTGCTGCAGGCCATCAAACATATGATACCCGCTGCTGCTGGCGTGTGTTAAAAGCTGAATATGATTTGACAGAGACACCTTGCTTTCTGAGAGGGAACTGTGGCTGACAAATCGGTTTCAGGTGTGAGACTGTAAATGGCCACGTCAACACTGGCTGAACCAGAGAATGAGGTATATTTAGATTCTGACATTTCATTCAACCAGGTGTCACACAAATGTTTCATGGAACTCTGGGGATTTGAGGATACGTTAACGTGGATTTAGGACTGGCTAACAGACAGAAAATGGAGAGAAGGAGAAAAGGAGATATTTCCAGGGTTGGCTGGCTGTGATGTTTACATTGTTCCAAGAACTTGTACTGGGGCCTCAGCTATCTAATACCAGATCATAATGATGCAAATGACACAGATGAGGGGAGCTATACAATTGGGGTTGGTGATGATGGTGTCATGGTATTATCATGGGACAGTAATTCAGAGTCCCAGTCTGCTTCTTTGATGACATGGGTTTATTTCCCAACACAACAGCTGATGGAGTTTAAATTCATTCCATCAATCTGGAATTGAAAGCTAACCTCACTGCTGATGACCATCAAATAATTATTAATTACTGGACAATCAGATTCACTAATATCCTTTAGGGAAGGAAATCTTATCACCCTTACCTGGCCTGGCTGACACGTGACTCCTGTTACGACACAGAGGTGAAACCTTCTTTTACTTCAACCCAAACATCCAGAAAAGCTCATCTCACCTCATAATCTGTTAAAAATATGAGTGACAGAGAACTCCCAAATTCTATTATTTAGCGAAAATGACATCAATTTGTTTTAAACTCTAAAACTGAACAACAACTACTCACAATTCTAAGCCCTCCTTTCTCTTAATTGCTTGTTACCTGCTTCCAACTCTGTAACAATATGCTGTTCCAGTAAGACACTTATTAAAATACATCAACTTAATTTCAAAACCAAACAGTCACTGTCATCTTGTGTCTTTTTTTTCTGGCTCAAGATCTCCATGGGCCATCTTCTTTCATTTTACAGTGGGTATCTTTCACATGAAAAGGTACCTTTGATAGAGAGTTTCCTAATTTCTTGGACAGCAAGAAATTAAACCTCCAGGCGTTTGTCTTGATGGCAGTTGCTGTCTCTTAAAAGTACAGTACATGCTTTCAACTTCATAACACCTCTCCTTTCAGAAAAAAATGAACCATCATAATGAAAAGATAGCTTTGTTTTTTTTCTCTAATTCTTAATCCCTTTACAATGAAATACATAGATCATTAATCTAAATTCAATTTAATTTCTGCACAAATATGTATATAACCTTGGATTCCGTCCAATCTTATCTATACCTTTTCCTTTAAATCTGCAATAACACATCTGCTATCACATTTTTACAAACCACATGTATAAATTGTAAATTAAATGTCGAACATAAGAAGCCTGATATTAGTGATACTATGGATGTTCCATCCAACCGACATACAGACTGCAAAGTAACTGCACCAAAAACTGAAATACCTAGAAGACTCATGCCAATCAATCCACTCCACCCAAGATTTCCTGAACATCAAAGACACCAAGGTAGGGGAGGATGAAATAATGGTTTCCTTTGACATAATAGCCCTATTCACATCAGTTAATATCAGTGTGGCCAAAGAAACACTGACCGCACTACTAGAGGAACACAAACACCGGAAAGCAACAACTTCATCGCAAGGACAACATCCTCAACCTAGTAGACCTGTACCTTACTACCCATTTCACCAGGGACAAGACCTACAAAAAAATCAACGGAACATCCATGGAATCACCAAAATGAGGCTTCTTAGCAGAAGTAGTCATGCAGAGACGCGAACAAACTGCCCTCCCCATGATCAAACCTAAACTTTGGGTCCGCTACATGGATGACACCTTCATCATCACAAAACAGAACAAATTAGAGGAAACCTACAACATCCTTACAGGCATAAATTTCACAAAAGAGAAGGAGAACAACAACAGACTCTTCACATGTCACAGTGGAATGAACAGTTAATGGAGAACTGCAGACCAGCATCTGCATGAAAGCAATACACACAGACCAGATACTGAACCACAGAAGCAATCATCCCAACAATCACAAACGGTGACGCATCAGGACATTATTTAAACCAGCAACATACTGTAGCACCTAGGAACTACAAACAGGAAAAAAATACCGATACAGCGCATTCAAGAACAACAGGTTCCTGATAAACACAGTCTGCCAATTCTTAAACAACAAATCCAAACGAGTGGACACTACACGCCCAGAAACTCTGGCCACACTACTATACAAAGACATCTCGGAGATGACTGCCATACCACTCTGACCCCTTGGCATCATGGTAGCCCACAAACCTACCAACACACTGAAACAGCTACTGATGAACCTAAAACGACCCTATCTCAACAATCTGCAAAATGAATGTCATACATTAGACAGACAGGCAGAAAACTAGCCATCAGGATACATGAACACCAACAAGCACCAAAAGACATGACACATTGTCACTAGCATCTTTAAATGCAGTCACTTCAACTGGGGTAACACACCCATCCTTGGGCAAGCTAAACAGACACACGTGAGAGAATTCTTAAAGGCCTGGTATTCAAACAGGAACTCCATCAATAAATACATCAATTTGGATCCCATTTACCAACCTCTCGAAAAAAAAGAACCAGAAATGATATCACTCACCACAACATACTGAGATACATAAATAGAAAGCAGGACAGAAAACCAGCACTTCACCGGAGGCTCAATGATGTTACCTCGCATGGTGACAAAATGTCTGAAAACAAACTTGCTGGCTCAGCGAACAAACGTACAACCTGAACCTCAACCTGAGCTACAAATCTTCTCAAAAATCGCATAATTGATGGATTTATTGTCAGTACAATTACTATTGGGGTCAATAATACTAAACACAGATCACTCTGATTGTCGCTCTGCTCATTTCTGTTTCTGCTCCAGAGGAAAGTTGGGGAAGTGAAATAGAATCATAATGTCCATGGACATCAAGAAGATGATATCTACACAAACTGCAATTTTGACAATAAGGCCGAGTATGGGAATGCACAAACCATGCAAGAATGAGACAATGTAGGGGCAACACAGATCAAGAAAATCTTTCTAAACTCTGATTTACCTTCTGAAAATCCACAGGAATCGCTCCCAAGAAACAGTTTGAAATCGCTCAACACCATGCACTGGAGTTCCTTGGAGGTGATCCCGTCTCAGAGTTGATCCTGACCTGTCCAAGATGCTTCTTGTCTGTGTTTAATTTTATACATCTTTCTTCAACATTGTCTCCAAGAATTTGTCTCTGTTGTGATTGGGAATGCCTTTCGATCTTGATTAAACTTCTACCAAGACTGGTCAGACATATTAATTCCTGCATCTGTTTCCTTCCTTCTACTAGTCCATTGGGTCAAAGTTGTTTTCACATTCTCCCCGGCTTGAGACCAGAACTCTCAGCTCTCCCTAGGTTCTCTTCTATCATGCCTCATAGCCCCTAGAAGAAGAATGGATAGTTGGTCCTCACAGGGTACTGTCCAGATACTATGAGGACTCATTGTGGAGAGCATATCATAACTACTTGAAATCTCTAGCATTTAAAAAACAGGCATGTTTACTGGCTGTATGATCACAAAGATGTGATTCAGCTTTTTACATTATGCCATATTTGCCACTTAGTGGGTAAACCTCATCATGCACCTTGAATCACACACGGTTTTTGTAGAACCACTGAGTCTGGTGTTACTGGACAAGACAGGACCATAACCCTATGCTACACAGAAAGCAGGACACCAGCAATTCCTGATTATTAGGGCAATGACAACTCATTTTCCAAAGTACATTCCCTTGAAGACAATCTCAACTAAAATGGTAATAAATAAATGAACACAAGATTGTTTGCATTACAGGCTACCAATAAAAATGCAGTCAGATCAGATTACGAATTACAGTATAAAAGTTTTGAAGGTACAATTCACGATTTGAGTATGAAACAGTTCAGAAAATGTGTTGCTGGAAAAGGGCAGCAGGTCAGGCAGCATCCAAGGAGCAGGAGAATTGACGTTTCGGGCATGAGCCCTTCTTCAGGAATGAGGAAAGTGTGTCCTGCAGGCTAAGATAAAAGGTAGGGAGGAGGGACTTGGGGGAGGGGCGTTGGAAATGCGATGGGTGGAAGGAGGTCAAGGTGAGGGTGATAGGCCGGAGTGGGGGTGAGGGCGGAGAGGTCAGGAAGAAGATTGCAGGTTAGGAAGGCGTTGCTGAGTTCGAGGGATTAGACTGAGACATGGTGGGGGGAGGGGAAATGAGGAAACTGGAGAAATCTGAGTTCATCCCTTGTGTTTGGAGGGTTCCTAGGCAGAAGATGAGCCGCTCTTCCTCCAGCCGTTGTGTTGCAATGGTCTGGCGATGGAGGAGTCCAAGGACCTGCATGTCCTTGGTGGAGTGGGACGGGAAGTTGAAGTGTTGAGCCGCGGGGTAGTTGGGTTCGTTGGTCCGGATGTCCCAGAGGACTCTCCTGCTCCTTGGATGCTGCCTGACCTGCTGCGCTTTTCCACCAACACATTTTCAGCTCTGATCTCCAGCATCTGCAGTCCTCACTTTCTCCTATGAAACAGTTCAGTCAACTGTAGAACTGGCTCACCACCAACACACATTCCCTCACTAATAACCCTCCAATAATGCAGGGCACCCGCGATACTTCACCTTTGAAAGTGTAATGCTAATTTAGTACTGAATCTCTGACAGTAGCCTTCCCTCTGTACAGACTCTCTGATACTGATGCACTCCCTCAGTATTGACCCGACAGTGCGGCACTCCCCTCAGTACTGACCATCCAACAGTGCGGCTCTCCCTCAACACTGATCCTCTGATAGAGCGACACTGCCTCAGGGTAGACCCTCTGATAGTGTGACAATCTCTCAGCACTAACTCTGTGACAGTGCGGTACTCCCTCAGTACTGACCCTCTGACAGTATGGCACTCCCACAGTACTGCAGTGAAGAACCAATTTAATTAATTTGGCTGAATAATTTCCATTTAGATATTTAATTGTTTTCAGATGCTTTGTAAAAATGGCTTTGTAAATTGTCAACACACCGTCCCCTGTTTGCATTGCCATTGCAATATTTAAGAGCATACGATCGAAGGAATTGGGAGCAGAAGCAGGCCATTCCATCCCGCAGCCCTGCTCCACCATTCAAGAATGCCCTGCCTGATCTCATATTCCACATTTCTCATCTATCCCCAGTAAGTTTTGATTCCCCTGCTTGTTCCGATTATATAGACCACAGTATTAAAAATAATGAACAGCCTGAACTCCAAATCCTCCTGAGGCAGAGTCCCAAAGTCACACAACTCTATGGGGTAATTTTGTCCACCCCAGTCGAACACCACCTCCTCCAAATCATAACCTTTCCTCATAAGCTACCTTATTCATTCCAATTTTATGAACCTCCTCCAAACTGTCACCAAGGTATTTACATTTTTTCTTAAATACAAAGACCCTAACTGCACACAGTATTTGGGATGTGGTCTCTTCAATGCCATTTATAACTACAATATAACATCCTTGATTTTATGTTCAGTTTCTCTTGTAATACTATATAGCATCACGTTAGCCTCTTGAATTACTTGCTGCACTTGTGTGCTTATACTTGTGTTGCCTGCATCTATACATCTCAATCCCTCTACATCTCAGAATTCTCTTCTTCACCACATTAGTAACACCACCCAAACCATTCAATGATCTTCATTGGATAAGATTTATCTTTTACAAATTTTTTAATTGATTTTTGCTGGCCATCTCCGATTTCTCCAAAGTTCTCAGTCCCCAATGATTGATTCTTCTCATGTCACCAGATATGACATGAGTAACCACCAGGGTAATCATTTCAAAATGATCCCGCTGTACTCTGAGGTAAAGAGATTAAGTTCAGGCGTGGAATATAGAACTACATAGCACTCATACAGGCCCTTCTGTCTGCCCTTGGTTCACATCCCTCCAGTCCTTGCATATTCACGTGATTATCTAACGCCCCACCACCAGCACCCCTAGCAGCGCTTGCCAGACTCCTACCACTCTGTCCCACACATCGCCTTTGAACTTTCTCCCTCTCATCTTAAACGCACACCCTCTCATTTTAGACAATTCAACTCCGGCAAAAAGATTCTATCACCCTGTCTTTGCATCTCAATTTTATAGACTCCCCTCAGCCTCCACCACTCCAGAGAAAACAACCCTAGCCTTTCCTTATAGCCCATCCCTTCTAATCCAGACGGAATCCCGGTAAACCTCTTCTGCCCCCTCTCAAACGCTTCCACATCCTTCCTGTGATGTGACGAACAGAACTGAAAGTAATACTCTAAATGTGGCCTAACCTAAGTCTTATAAAGTTGCAACATGACATATGGACTCTGGTATTCAAATCCCTGACCAATAAAGGAGGAAGTGAAGACTGAGGATGCTGGAGGTCAGAGTCAAGAGTGTGGTGCTGGAACATCACAGAAGGTCAGGCAGCATCGGCTGCCTGGCTGAACTGGTCCTCACCCTCAACAATTTCTCCTTCCAATCCTCCCACTTCCTCCAGACCTAAGAGGTAGCTATGGGCACCCGCATGGGCTCCAGCTATGCCTGCCTCTTTGTCGGGTAAGTGGAACAATCCATCTTCCGCAGTTACACCGTCAACTCTCCTCTCAGCTTCCTCTACTACATCGATAACTCTATTGGAGCTACCTCATCCTCCTACGAGGAGTTTGAACAGTTCAATTAACTTCACAAACATCTTCCACCCTGAATAATCTTCAAGTTCACCTGGACCATCTCAAGACAGCTCCCTCGCCTTCCTGGACCTCTCCATCTCCATTTCCAGAGACAGACTTAACACAGACATCCACTACAAAGCCACTGACTCCCATAGCTACTTGGATTTCACCTCCTCAGTTCCTTCCTCCTGTAAAATTGTTATCCCTTATTCCCAATTCGTCTGTCTTTGCCACGTATACTCCCAGGAGGCCCAATTCTACCAGTGAACATTTCAGGTGGCCTCTTTCTTCAAAGACAGCAATTTCCCTCCTATGTTGTCGACGATGCCCTTCAGCGCATCTCCTCCACATCCCACCCCTCCAGTCGCAACAAAGACAGATTCCCCCCGGTCCTCACCTTCCACCCCACCAACCTCCAGGTACATCACATCACCCTCCGCCATTTCCACCATCTGCAAACAGACCCCACCATAGGTACATTTCCTTCCCCATCCCTATCTGCATTCCGGAGAGATCTTTCCCTCCGCCACTCCCTTGTCAGGTCCACGCACCCCATCAATCCAGCCTCCACTCCCAGCAATCTCCCTGCCACTGCAAGTAGTACAAAACCTGCGCCCACACCTCCCCCCTCACCTCTGTCCAAGGCTCCAAAAGATCTTTCCACATCCAACATAAATTTACATATACTTCCACACACGTCATCTACTGTATCTGTTGTGCCTGATGTAGTCTCCTTTACATTGCGGAGACAGGACGCCAAGTCATGGAGCCTTTCAGACAACATCACTAGGACACCCGGACCAACAAATACCACCGCCCCGTGGCACACTTCCAGTCCCCCTCCTGCTCCACCAAGGACAAGCAGTTCCCGGGCCTCCTCCATCGCCAAACCCTAACCACCTGTCACCCGGAGTAAGAATCTTCCACCTTTGACGCTACAACCACATGGGATTAATTAGGATTTCATCAGGTTCCTCACTTCCTCTTCCCCCACCTTATCCTAGTCCCAACCCTCCAGCCCTCTTGAACTGTCCACTCTCTTTGCCATCCATCTGCACCATCCTCCTCTCCAACTATCAATTTCTCCCCCACCTTCATCTACCTGTTGCATTCTCAGCTACCTTTCCCCCACGTGAACACTGACTCAAAGTAATCATTGAGTACCTCACCCATTTTCGACACACAACCTTCCTTATCCTTCAGCTGACCAACCCTTTCTCTAGTTACCCTTTTGCTTCTTATATAAGAATAGAAGGCCTTGGGATTCTCCTTAATTCTGCTTGCTAAAGTTATTTCATGACCCCTTTTAGCCTGCTTGATTCCTCATTTAAGATTGGTCCTATTCCCCCGATATCCTTCCAAGGCCCGTTCTGTTCTTAGCTGCCTGGACTTTATGTACGCTTCCTTTTCCTCTTGGGTCATCGCACAACTTCTCGTCATCCATGGTTGATAGATTATGCCTTTCCTGTCCGTTGTTTTCAAAAGGACATGCCTACCCTGCACTATCTTCAACCCATCTTTGAAAGATTCCCACACATCAAGTGTGGACTTCCCCTCAAGTAGCTGTGTCCAATCCACATTTCCCAGCTCCTATCTAATTTTTCTATAATTGGCCTTGGCCCAGTTTAGTACACTTCCCTGAGGATTACACTCATCTTTGTCTATGAGTATTCTAAAACTTACAGAATTGTGGTCACTGTTCCCAAAGAAATCCCCTACTGCAAATTCTACCACCTGGCCTGGCTTATTCCACTCCTCCAGGTCTAGTATGGCCCCTTCTCTTGTCCTACACTATTTACAACTCCACTGATCTTTGTAACATCTGCAAACTTACTAACCCAATCATTTTTATATATTACAAACAGCAAAGTCACAGTACTGATCCTAGTGGAATACCCACTAGCCATGGATCACGAACCTGAAAAACACCATTTTGCCAGTACCCTCTGCCTTCTATGGACATGAAAATTCTG
The DNA here is from genome assembly GCF_020745735.1 of Hemiscyllium ocellatum. NCBI lineage: Eukaryota > Metazoa > Chordata > Chondrichthyes > Orectolobiformes > Hemiscylliidae > Hemiscyllium > Hemiscyllium ocellatum. Next base: position 39,424,091 of record NC_083438.1, read on the forward strand.
AACCCTCGCAGTCAAGACACTGTCGATCCCATGCTTCCTAATCTTCTGGACGAGCTTACCATGAGGAAAATCTCACTTAAATCCATGTAGACAAAATCCACTGCTCTACTCTCATTGACCAACTTGACTATCCCTAATTAAGACAGGCTTTTTCCAAACGTGTGCAAATACTATCCCTAAGAATTCTCTCCAAGTTTCCCAGTACTGATGTGAAACTCACCACTCTATAATTTCCAGTATTATGCCTTCTTAAACACAGGAATAACATCAGCTAGTCACCAGTCCTCTGGAACCTTTACAATAGCTCATGAAAATACAAAGATCTTGGTCAACACCCCAGCAATCTCCTCCCTTGCCTCTCTCAATAACCTGTGGTAGATATCATCAGGCCTTGGGAATTTATCCACCTTAATGCTCTTCAAGGGACAGATTACCACTTCAGGCATAGACTGAGAGAGGTTTGATGAACGCCAGAGATGACGATTAGACATTCCAGCTCTGGCTATGGATGAACAACCCACAACTACACATTCTTTTAAATGTTGCAGTGACATTAGATGTTTTCCTCACCCAATGTGGCAATTCCTGAACGAGGAAAACTTTTGGAGAGCAGGATTTGTGTGTCCACAATTTGCCCATCAGTGCCTCATGGCAGCCTGAGTTGGAAACCATCAGATCCAGAACGGTTTACCAGTTTCAGTCCAATTACTTTCTCCATCTTTATTCAAACTTACACGGAATCTGATCAACTCCGCTCATGAACTATTTCAAGTTTCCATTAAATGACAACAGGGCTTAATCATTGCGAAGGAACTGGTTATGTCTTCAGGATAAAAATCTATTGGCCTCATCTTCTCCTGCGGGTAACATGTCGCCAACTCTCATCGGCTCCAGGAATATGGGCAACATCCTTTGATCTTTTCATCTTGAACTACCTGTTGATCAGTACCAATCCCCAACTCTCCTGCCATTCCCACTGGTGCTGTGTATTTCTGACCTCAAGACCCTAAGCCAATGATATTTCTTGCCCACTGATCAATTCCAACACCTCTGGCCTTCAACGTGATGGTAACTGATGATGGAGTGCAGATGGAGAGATATTTTAAATTCTTGAAATAGAATAGAATATCCTTTATTGTCACTTGCTGTCCAGAAGTGCAGGAGAGTGAAATGTTTTTACAGCAGCTGCCTTTAATGGCACCATCTTAGGGACAAGTATCTAGATACAAATATTGGGTACAAAACAGAATCAAAAGTAAAAGTACTAGCATTACTTACAATGTCTACAAAATAAGATTGAGACAAGATAGTTCTAACAGAGTTAAAAGGATTTACATGACAGTCCAGAAAAGAGGTTCAAATAACAGCTCAGCACGTAGTCTGACTGTCCACCAGCAGTGACAAGTCCAACAACTGTCCTGCTCCTCTCTAGTTCACTCCTGTCATGAACTCTGCAGCAATAAAGTAAGTTGCATTGTACTGGTACTCATTTTCCTCGTGCTGCATCAGGACTCTGATATCCCCCTCACCCTGCTCCGGCGCTTAGGTTTCCAACTTGCACCACTCAGCACTCGGGATTCCCCATTGGCTTGTTCCGTTACTCGGGTTATCTCCTCAATCCGTTCTGGCACTTGGGTGTCCTCATGCTCCACTCCAGCGCTCAGGTTTCCTCGAGCTCCTCTCAGGTACTCAGGTTTCCTCAAGCTCCACTCCGCTCCTCGGATTTACTCACACTCCCCTCCATCACTCTGATTTCCTTACATTCCGCTCCAGCATTCAGTTACCTGACATTCCACTCTGTTACCTGGATTTCCTCACACTCCGGTATTCAACTTGCCTCAAACTCTGCCCCATTACCCAGGTTTCCTCACATTCCACTACTCCGGCGATTGCATTTCCCCAATCTACGCTCCAGCACTCAGGTTTCCTCACATTTCACTCCAGTACTCGGGTTTCCCCCTCATCCCACTTCGTATCTTGGGTTACCTCACACAATTCTCCGGTACTCAGGGTGCTCCCCGTTTCCGCTGCTGCACTCGGGTTACCTCACACTCTGTTCCGATACTCATGGTGATCCCCTGCCATCGCTCCGGCACTCCATTTCCCTCCTCGCAACACGCCAGCGCTGTATTTACCTCCCACTCTGCCCCAGTATTCCGGATTCATCACAGACTGCTCTGGCACTTGCATTCCCCCTTGCCCTACTCCGGTTTCCCCCAGGTTCTGCTGCACTTGTCTGGTTTCATGATGAACTCTGGTTACCTCACACACCGGTCCAATACTCTGGGTTGCCTGCATGTTCTGCTCCGTTACTTGGGTTTCCTCCTCATCCTGTTCTGGTACTAGTGTTTTCTCATGCACCGTTCTGGTACTCATGTTACTTAATGCACCGCGCCAATACTTGGGTTTCCCTGTCTATCTGCTCCTGTGCTCATTTAACCCAACACCCTACGGGACCAAGCGACAAAGCAGAGTGTGAGTAAATCCAAGGACTGGAGTGGACTGTGAGGAAACCCAAACAGTACGGTACTCCGGATTCTTTACGCAACAGTCCAGTACTTCAGTTACTTATATTCCACTCTGGTATTCAGGTTTCCTCCTCGTCCCGGTCCTTGGGATCCCCCCCTCGCTCGTATTATGAAGTTGAAGGCATGTACTGTACCTTTAAGAGACAGTAAAAGGTGTTTTGTACTGAGAGCTCACAAGCACCTGACGTATGACTCGCTAGCAGTCTCAATGTGCTGGAAAATTGAAAAAAATTAACATTTGATTGTGAAACAGAAACCAGAGTTGGTTGTGGGTCTCCTCACACTCCGCTCCAGTCCTTGGATTTACTCTCTTTCCATTCTGACGTGAGAGTTGCCTCACATTCAGCTCTGGTGCTCGGCTGTCCCCAAAAATCGCTCTGTTACTCAGTTTCCTCAGACTCCGCTCAGGTGCCCGGATTTACTCACATTCTGTTTCGGTCCTCAGATTTATTCACACACCACACCAGCACTCAAGCGTCCTCATTTCCTGACTCTGGCATTTAGTTTACCTGACTTCAGCTCTAGATTCAGGGTTTGCTTATGTCCTGCTCCAGGACTGTTTCCTCAACTTCTGCTCCAATACCTGGGTTTCGTCACATTCCATTCCAGTACTCGGCTTTCCTCAAATTCCGCTTTGGTGCTCAGCTTTCCTCAAAAACGACTCTTACTCAGGTTTCCTCACACTCTGCTCAGGTGCTCGGATTTCCTCACACTCTGTTGTTACTTGGGTTTCTTCACTTTCCAGTCCAGAACTCTGATTTCCTCATGTTTCGCTGTACTACATGAGTTTACTCCACCTATGTTCAGATGCTCATGTTTCCTCACAGACCGTACAGCACGGAGTCCTGCGTCACGGCGCTGCTCGGACGAACCTAGAGAAACACCACTGCATTCCTCTCCAGACTTAGTCTGCATAGACACATTCCAGAAGGAGGTGTGTGAGTCTCATCCCCCCCACAGCCGCTTCGAGGGCAGCGTTCGGTGCGGATTAGAGTACAGGCGTGCATAAAGGATCTCACAGGCAGAGCCCTTCTCACCACCAGCCAAGTCATGTCTTACACCGAGACGAACATCAACTGTGCCTGGAGGATCATCAACTCAGTGAAGGATGCTCTCTGGGCATTCCAAAACCTGTTGATCTTCCAGATGAAGGCGTTGACCCCGACTGAGTGTTGAAGACTGGCACATTCTAAGGTCCAGGAGTACGTGTTGAGGGACGCCCTGAAGCTTGGGGCAGCTGCCGCCAAGGCACGGTGGGGAAAGACCACCTTGTAACATCTGCCTGCCTAAGAAGAACAGGGGGCCCATGCAGTCATTTGGGATCCACTGACGCCTCAGCTAAATATGGAATCGTACAGACCTGTATATATGAATGATTACTCTGTCTCTGTATACCAAGAAATGAAATGTTTACGGATGTATGGCATGATCAATTGTACAGATCAAAATATTTTATGAATAAAACATATTTTTGAAATTAAAAAAAGTGCTCGTTTCCTCACACTCCACTCACGTGCATGGATTTTCTTCACACTCCTCAATGTTACTCAGGTTTCCTCACTTGTCAGTCCAGAAGTTGATTTTCCTCAGACACCTCTCCGGTACTCTGCTTTCCTCACATTTCACTCTGGCACGAAGGTTCCTTCACATTTCGCTCCATTACTCAGTTTCCTCAGATTCCACACCATTATGAGGGTTTCCTCTCACACTGCTCCAATACTCAGGATTTCCTCACTCAACACTCCGGTACTCAGGTTTCATCCTCGCCCAGCTCCGACACTTGGTATTTCCCACCCCCGCTCCGGTACTCTGGTTTCCTCGACTAGCTTCAGTATTTGTGTTTCCCCTTCGCCCACACCAGTACTCGGGATTACCTAACACACCACTCCAGTAGTCGGGGTGATCCTCTGACTCTGCTGTGGAGCTGATGTTTCCCCATCGCCCCAAGTTTGGGTCACCTCACAAACTGCGCCTGTACTCAGGATTGCCCTCTCACTTCACTCTAGTACTCGGGATTTCCCCTTGCCCTACTGTGGTACTTGTATTGTCCCTTCGAACCGCTCTCATACTGGAGACTGCCCGCTCGCTCTGCTCCTCATGACTTCCCTTCGCTCTGCTTCAGTACTGGTGTTGCTCCCCCAACCAACGCTGGTACTTGAGATGTTCCCCTCACTCCGCACCTGCACGCGGATTGCCTTACACCACTCTGCTACTCGGGTGTTTCCCTGGCACAGGTCCAGTACTTGGGTTACCTCATCCACCCCTCCGGTACTCTGGGGACCCCCTTGCCCCTGCTCTGACACTCAGGTTTCCCCCAGTCTAAACTCCAGTACTTGGGCTTCCCCGTCGCGCAGCTCCAGTACGTGCTTGCCCCTTCAACCCTGCTCCGGTTCTTGCATTGCCCCCTTGCTGCACTGCGATACTGGGGATTTCCCTTGCCTTGCTCTGGTACTCTGAGTGTATCCCTTGTTTGGCACTTGGGTTACCTCACACACTGCTCCGGTACTCTGGGTTTTCCCCTGACTCCACTCTACCCCAGTCCTCTGGATTCATCACGCATTGCTCCGGCACTTGTGATTCCCCTTTGCACGCTCCAGTACCCGGGTTTCCTATCACTCTGCTCCGGAACTTGGGTTACCTCAACACACAGCTCCAGTACTCGGGGTTGCCCCCCTGCTCCTCTACAGCACTTTGGTTTTCTCCTGGTCCCGTTCTGGAACTCGTGTCATCAAACACACAACTCCGGTACTCGGGTTTCCTAAATGCACCATCTCCTGTACTTGGTTCACCTCACACTCTGCTACGGTACTCCAGATTCTTCACACGACAGCCCGGTACTCCGGTTACTAAGTCCGGTCCAGCATTCATTATTCCCCCTCACCCCTGCTCTGGTACTCGGGTTGCCCTCTCACTCCCTTTATGAAGTTGAAGGCATATCCAGTGTCTTTAAGAGTGTGAATACTATTTTGCACTGACAGCTTACAAGTATCTGACGTATGACTTGCGAGCAGTCTCAGTGTGCTGAGAAATTGAAAACAAGTAACATTTAGCTGAGTTGGTTGCAGGTTTCCTCACACTCTGCTCTGGTACTCTGGTTTCCTCAGCCTCACTCAGGTGCTTTCCTGAAGAAGGGCTCATGCCCGAAACATCGATTCTCCTGCTTTTTGGATGCTGCCTGACCTGCTGCGCTTTTCCAGCAACACATTTTCAGCTCTGATCTCCAGCATCTGCAGTCCTCACTTTTTCCTCAGACCCCACTCAGGTTGCCTCAGGACTTCAGTTTTCTCACACTCTGCTCCCGGAGTCGGATTTACTGATACTCCACACCAGCACTTGGGCTTCCTCTCTTTGCGCTCTAGCGTTTGATTTCCTAACGCACCACTCCAGTACTCAGGTTTCTCACTCCGTCTGCTCTTGTACTCTGTTTACCTCACACCCCACTCAGGTGCTCGGGTCACCCTCACGCCCCACTCAGGTGCTCGGGTCACCCCCACGCCCCACTCAGGTGCTCGGGTCACCCCCACGCCCCACTCAGGTGCTCGGGTCACCCTCACGCCCCACTCAGGTGCTCGGGTCACCCTCACACTCCTCTCCTGAAAGCGAGGAAAATGCATGAAAGAAATAACAAGAACGTCCGCTGGGACCATGCTGCCTTGCCGCCGCCTTGCCGGGATGAGGGGTTTTGCTGAGGAAGCCCACCTCCCCGTTGGCGCCACTCCGGGACCGTTGGTCAGGGCGGGAAATTGCGGATCAGCGCGAGCGCGGCCGTTGAGCGCATGTGCGGGACCTCAGCCGCTTCTTCTGGAAACGTCCCCATACATATTGCCCCGCCCCTTCCCTCTGGCCCCGCCCGCTCTTTCGCGTTCCCTATTTTTGGTGACGGTTATTTTTGGCGGGAGAATATTAACCGTTATTTCTCCGCCGTCAGAGAGAGCGCGTGACCCGTGGGAGAGGGAGAGGGGAGATTGGGAAGGAGGAAGACGGGGAGGGGGGTGTTGGCGATGAACAGTTGGGAAGGAGGGAAATGGGGAGGGGAAGAAAGATGGAAAAGGAAGAAAACATGTCAAGTGCGGGGAGAAAGATGGAGGGGTTGAAAAATTGAGGAGAGAGGGGGAGAAAGATGTGGAGTCGGGAGAATGATGGGGAGGGAGATGGAGAAAGGCTGAGGGTTGGGGGTTTGGACGGGAGTGTGTGATGAGAAGGAGATGGATGTGACGGGCAAGAGTTGGAGAGAGAGGGATTGGTGGCCTGAGGGAACGTGAGTGGATGGATGGAGAAGGAAGAGATGGGAGATATGTGTAGCGGAGAATGAGGAGAGAAATGAGGGAGAGGCATGTGAGGGGAAGAAATGAGAATTGTGAGGACACAGAGATGGAAGGGTGGGGTGATGTGAGGGTCTGTGGGATGAGTAGGAGAGTGAGGGGGAACAGGAGGGGATGTGGGATAAGGAGGTAGGAGAGTGAGAGGGAGGAGTAAATGGATAGAGGGATGGGGGTGGGGGATGTGAAGGGTCTGCGGCTGTGAGGGTCTGTGGGATGGTTTTGATGGCTGTAGAATGAGGGGAGACAGCAAATGGAAGGGATGTAGGATGTCATGGTAGATATAAGGAGAGTCCGATGGGGGTGGGGACTGAGAGGGAGGGTGCTGTGAGGTTGGTGGAGAGAGGGTAACGTGAGGGGTAGGCTCTTTGGGGGATGGGTGCTGTTAGTTGGAATGTGACTCATTTCCTTTTCTGAAACAAAAGTGTCAGGAAAGCAGTAACTCTTCACTGTCACATTCTCCTTGGCAACATTTCAACCATTCAGAGTTCAGTTGCTAACCAATTAGTCTCTGTTTCTCAAACAGTATAAATTGTTGTTCCCTTTGAAACTTGGAATTCCTGCATCTGTCCTGATGAGTGCTAGATGAAAAACTCAACACCATGTCACTTTGTTCAGCAAGACTCCTGTTCAGCCAAGGAACTCTGAGATAGGTTTTCACTGGATGAGATACTGTGTGCAAATGAGAGAGTGCAGGATGGGGTTTATAGGTAGGATCTCTGGATCAAGTCCTCCCAGCCATGTATGATGAAGCTTTCCTTCTCCCTTTCCCTTCTCCACCCCTCCCCTTCCCTTCCCTTAGTCGATGCCATTCACAAGGTGATCAACAATCTGTCGAAACTCACCCAAAATTTGGCCAAAGGTTTGTACTCTGAACCCCATCATTGACAAGGTGCTGCTCTGATGAAACATTTATGAGTTGCATATTTTAATACACCACTTATGAAGTTTAGATTTTTAAAATATGTGTGATGGTGCTGTTCATGAGGGGTTTTCTGAAGGAAAAGAAACATTTAGACTCCTTCTGGAACAAGTAACCTAATCAAATTGTGGATGACTACAAAGGCCCCCAGAGTGTTAATGGAATAAGATGTTTTCAGACAGGGAGAATAATCATGTTAGACAATTAAGTTTGTTTTTAGTTCAGTTGAATCTGTAGTCAGCAATTTTTAAAAATTTATTTCGTAAAACATTGATTCTTTTTCAGTTAACATGCATCAGTATTGAGTTCGGAGACCAGTAGTTCCTTCTTACATGAGCAAAAGTTCATGGGGGCAGATTTGGTGAGACTCCTTGAATTGTGTCCACAGCCCATGGCAACTGAAACTAAGGAGTCTGTTATTTAGAAGCCACGTGATGTGAGTTGTATATATTTTAATGTCACTTATTTTAAATTCAATTTTTAAATTTTGAAGTAATTGCATACCACTTGTGTGTTGGGTTGAATAGATTGAATGTGGGGTCTAGATTAGAGTGGTGCTGGAAAAACATAGCGGTTCAGGCAGCATCCGAGGAGCAGGAGGATCGACGTTTCGGGCAAGATCCCTTCATCAGGAACACCAGCGCCACTCTAATCTAGACTCTGGTTTCCAGCATCTGCAGTCATTGCTTTTACTTCAATGGATTGAATGGCCTCCTGTACTATAAAATTCCATGATTTGGTTTTCTGGTAGAACATTCTAGATATGTTTGTAAAGAAATGTTTCTAAGTTCTGTAATGTACTATTTGGGGGATTATGCTTTAACCATATTTATTGTGTTTCAGAATCTCAACATGTGCTATGTATAAATTCATTCAATTTTATCTTTAGTTCTTCAGTGTAATAAATTTGTTAAACCCAAATCTGCAACATTGTGTTTCTGAGAGACCACTTTATTGAAAATAGCAGATAAAATGTGATTCTGTCAAACCAAGTTTCAGTCTGCGATCTCATGTGTCCAATCATAACATCAGCAGGGATCATAAACGCTTAAAGAGTTGACATAGGGGTGGGGCAATGGGTGGAGGAGCAGGGTTGAATGGACTGGGAAAGGAGCTGAGCAGGAAAGAAAGTGGAAAAGCAATGACAGAAGTTTCAGGGTGGTGTTCAGGAGACACAGCAGAGATTCATCCTGAGGAAAAAGAAGCAAGGTGCAGGGAGGATAAGGTAACAGTGGCTGATGAGGGAAGTCAGGGATAGCATAAAAGCAAAAGAGAAAGAGTTTTGAGAAGATTTGCAGCTCAGGTTGAGGTTCGGGATGTAGGTTTGCTCACTGTGCTGGAAGGTTCATTTTCAGATGTTTCGTCACCATACTAGGTATAACCTTCAGTGAGTCTCCGAATGAAGCACTGGTGGTGTAGCCTGCTTTCTATTTATATGTTTGAGTTTCCTTTGGTTGGTGATGTCATTTCCTGTGGTGACGTCATTTCCTATGGTGATGCCCTTTCCTGTTCTTTTTCTCAGGGGGTGGTAAGTGGGATCCAAGTCAATGTGTTTGTTGATAGAGTTCCAGTTGGAATGCCATGCTTCTAGGAATTCTTGTGCATGTTTCTGTTTGGCTTGTCCCTCAGATGGGGGTTGTCCCAGATGATGTGGTGTCCTTCCTCCTCTGTATGTGACGATACTAGTGAGAGTGGGTCATGTCATTTTGTGACTAGTTGGTGTTCATGTATCCTGGTGGCTAGTTTTCTGCCTGTTTGTCCAATATCATGTTTGTTACAGTTTGTTACAGAGAAAGCATATAATGTAGCAAAGGATAGTGGGAGACCAGAGAGTTGGGAAGCTTACAAAAACCAACAGAGGGTACCAAAAAACGAAAGGGAGAAGATTAAGTATGAGGATAAACTAGCCAGTAATTTCAAGGAAGTCTAAGAGGTTCTTTAAATATATAACAGGCAAAGGTGGACAATGGACTATTGGAAAATGACGTTGAAGAGATAGTAGTAAACAAGGAAGTGGCTGAGGAGCTGAATATTACCTTGCATCAATCTTCATGGTGGAAGATATGCATAATATCCCAAAAATTCAGGAGAGTGAGAGGCCAGAGCTGCATTTGGTGCCATTACTAAGGACAAGGTGCTGAATGGCCTGAAGATGGATAAACCACCTGGACCAGATGGACTACACCCCAAAGTTCTGAAAGGAAATAGCTGAAGAGATAGAGGCATTAGTGCAATCTTTCAGGAATTGCTCTAGTCAGGGAGGGTTCCAGATGACTGAAAAGTTACAGACTGATTAACCTAACCTTGATCATGTGTAAGATTCTGGAATAAATTGAGAAGGATGAGATTTCTGAATGCTTGGAAATGTATGATAAAATAGGGCAAAGTCAGCATGGTTTCATCAAGGGGAGGTTATATCTGACAAATCTTCTGGAGTTCTTTGAAGAGGTAATGAGCAGGTGAGACGAAGGGGTGCCAATGGATGTTATCTATCTAGAATTCTTTGACAAGGTGCTGCACAGGAAGCTGCTGAGTAAGATAAGAGTCCGTGGTGTTGGAGGCAAGGTGCTAGCATGGATAAAAGCCTGGCTGGCTGGCAGAAAGCGGAGAATGTGAATACAAGGTTCTTTCTTAAGATGAAGCCAGCGACAGGTGGTATTCCGCAAGGCTCAGTGTTGGAATCACAACTTTTCACTTAATACATTAATGATCTCGAGGGGCATTCTGGCAAAGTTTGTAGATGGTACAAGACAAGTAGAGGACATGTAGCATTGAAGAGGTGGGGAGGCTGCAGAAAGATTTGGACAATGTGGGAAAGTGTGAGGTTATGCACTTTGGTAGGAAGGATAGAGGCATGGACTATTTTATAAATGGGGAGAAAATTCAGAAGTCTGAAGTGCAAAGAGACTTGGGAGTTTTAGTCCAGGATTCTCTCAAGGTACACTTGCATGTTGCGTCAATAGTTAGGAAGGCAAATGCAATGATGGCATTTATTTTGAGAAGACTTGAATATAAAAGCATGGATGTACTTCTGAGGCTCTATAAGGTTCTGGTCAGACCACATTTGGCATATTGTGTAGTGTTGGGCCCCATATCTCAGGGAGGATGTACTGGCCCTGGAGCATCTTCAGTGTAGATGCATGAGAATGGTCCCAGGAATGAAAAATTTAACATGTGAGGAATGTTGAGGACTCTGGGTCTATACTCAGTGGAGTTTAGATGGATGAGGGGTCATCTAATAGAAACTTACAGAATACTGAATGGCCTGGATTGTGTGGGTGTTGGGAAGATGTTTGCATTGGTAGGGGAGACTAAGACCTGAGGGCACAGCCTTCGGGTAAAGGGAAGACCCATTAGAATGGAGAGAAGGAGAAAATTCCTCGGCCAGAGAGAGGTGAATCTGTGAAATTCACTCCATAGAAGGCTGTGGAGGCTAGATTATTGAATATATTTCAGATAAAGATAAATAGGTTCTTGATTGTCAGGGGAATCAAGAGTTAATGGAGAGAAAGTTAGAGAATGGAGTTGAGAAACTTATCAGCCATGATTGAATGGTAGAGCAGACTTCGTGGGCTGAATGGCTTAATTTCGGCTCCAAAGTCTTCTGGGTATCTTGGTGAGTCCCATGCTGAAGGGACTGTTCAACTACCATTGAAAGACTTTTCCAATCCTCCCTTCTGCCCATGACCCCACTCGTTTTTTTGTCTGTCAGTATGTGTATCTGTATGTGTGTGTGTTGGATATTTTTATAATGAGTTTAGGATTTTAGCAGTAGAGTTGTATGTCAACAGTAATTATTATATCTGCAGCTGGAATCTATTGATCTGTTATCAAGTACAGAAATGTGGGCTGAGATTTCTATCAACCTAAAAAGCAGGAACATTGGAGATGATTACTTACTCGTATAAGACCTGTAACTTTTATGCTAACTCCAGGAATACTGAGGTGTGATCTCAAGTCCCAGTGAGGCATCACATTTGTTTTTTTTTATCGGTTTTTGGGTAATTGACATCTATTCTTTTATTAAGTACAATGTGCAGTCTGTGTGATTAAGCACAAGGTCAACATGTAATCTATCAACTCTGAGAAAGTGAGGACTGCAGATGCTGAAGATCAGAGTTGAGAGTGGGAGTGCTGGAAAAGCACAGCAGATCAGGCAGCATTTGAGGAGCAGGAGAAGGGCTCTTGCTCAAAATACTGCTCGGATGCTGCCTGACCTGTGCTTTTCCAGCACCCCAGTCTCGACATAATCTATCAATTCAGCATTCACTTGGCATCCTGACTTGTCCAGCAGTCCTGTCAGCTGAAGACATCAGTGGGATCTCTTCAATTAGATCTGAATTCCTTGAATTTAAGAGGGATCTGTGTCAATCTTAGAGCAACGGGTTTGCAGAGGTCTTTAATGTAACAGAAGTGTTGTGAAGTTTCTTGCATGCATTGTATTTTTAAACTGACTTTGAATGTCATTAGTCCCAAGTGGACAATGCTGAATCATTCATGTTATGATCTGGTTGTAAATAGCTGAGACCACAGGACAGATCCTTAGAGTAATCCACTTGTCACAGTCTGCCAATTCTGAAAATGTCCCCTGTATTCATTCTCTCAGTATTCTGTCTTTGACCTAATCCTCACTCCATGGCAATGCATTGACTCAATGGTTGGTGCTACTGCTTCACAGCACCAGGACCTGGGTTTAATTACACCTTCAGGCGACTGTGTGGAGTTTGCATATTCTCCCTGTGTCTGCGTGGGTTTCCTCACACAGTCCAAAGATGGCTATGCTAAATTGGCCAACGCACCCAATGATGTGCAGGTTAGATTAGCCATAGGAAATGCAGGGTTCCAGGAACATGGTAGACAGTGGGTTGGTGTGGACTCGGTGATCCAAATGTCCTGCTTCCACACTAAAGAGATTCTATGTTAACATAGTCCTCCAATTCCCCAGAGTCTCATGCTACCTCAGTGTGACATCTTGTTGAAAAAAATGTCAAAATGCAGCTATTTCAAACCCACTCATTCAGCCAGTGTCGACACAGCTAATTACGGCCTCAGCCACCTCAAACCGATTTGTCAACTACAGTTTCCTCTTGGAAACCAAGGCAACTCAGCTGAATTGTGTTCTGCATCTCATGGACATTGGCAGCAATGTGTAAAAATGCATAAGAAACATAAAGAGAGATTGCTGAAAACTCAGCAGGACTCGCAGTATCGGGGGGGAGAAAGCAGAGTTGATGTTTCAGGACTAGTAGCCCTTCTTCAGAAATGTTTGTTGTTAGGAAAACGTTGGCATATATGCTGAAGATGGTGTGGGGGAAGAGGACAGGAGTAAATGTTAAATGGAGTCCAGAGATGATAAAACTACAGCTGAGACAAAGGAATGGATAAAGGTCACCTGCGGAGAATCGATAGCTGCTAATGTGGACTGTTACCTAGACATATCGAAGGGAGAGGAGCCAGAGATAAATGAGGCGAAGGTGAGAGCAGGGTGGAAATTGGAAGCAAAATTGATGAATATTTCCAATTTAGGAGGAAATACAGAGCACCGAGTATGTCATTCATGTCTCAGAGAGTGTTGTGCATGGCGTCTCGCAGAGGAATGGAACAATGTTCTAAGTTCTAAGCTGTGGCCATAGAAACCTGCAAGGATCTCAGTTATATCTATCTATTGATTGGTTATGTGGAGCATGCCACTGCAAGCCACTAACCATCCTGACTTGGAAATATATCGTTGTTCCTTCTGTTTTGCTGGGTCAAAGCCCTGGAATTCTCCCCAACACCACTGTGCATTTCTCTATGCCAAATGATCACAGAGGATCAGGAAGGCAACTGACCACTAACTTCTCATGGTCAGTTACAGATCAGCAATGGACCCTTTCAGGGACACTACATCCCCCAAAGTATTAAAAATAAAGTTCTAATTCTGTGCTACATCCATCAGAGGGAGCAAAAATCAATGGATTTACCTGACACCCTCCCCTGCTTCTAATCACTGACTTTTTCTTTCTTTCTCCCTCTCCCTTTTGTTTGTCTCTCTCTGGCACCTTCTGTTTCTCACTCTGAATCTTTCCCTATCTGTTTCTCTGTATTTTGCTTCTTCGCTTTAAGTATTCCTGCCTTTTTCTTGTTGTCTTATTGTTTTGCTCTCTGTATGTCTCTCTGTCTCTCTCGCTCTTGCTTTCTCTCTCTCTCGCGCTCTCTCTCACTCTCACTCCCCCCCCATCCCCACCCCGGCCGTAGGTCTGTCTCTGTCTCACTCTGTTTGTCACGTCTTGACTTGATGTGTATGACTCTGCCCGCAGTTCATCCACTTGGATCTGCAGGTTGCACGTAGAAATCAGTTGGCAGTACTTTTGACAGCATGATCTATAATGTGATTTGCTGTTTTAAATAAACTAACACATAATGTTAATAAATCCTTTACAAACAATTGATCATGAGCAAGAGTTACGAGGTTAGGAATAGGAAGATTTCACTGATGAATGTGTGACTTAAGAGCTGGACTGGGATTGTTATAGTGGGCTTGAGTGGAGAGAAGTTTGTTCAGTGTGATCAAGAAGAATCTCTCATGGAGTTAGGGAAGGAGCAAAACTTGACCTCTTAGGAACTAAGGCATGGCATGTGACAAGTGTTAGTAGGAGAACACTTTTGGGACCAGTGACCATATTTGCGCTTGTTTCAAAATAGTAATGGAGAGAAAGATAGGTCTTGTCCACAAGTTAAAGTTCAAAATTGTGGTAAGGCCAATCTTAATGGTGTTAGACAGGAATTTTCAAAAGTTGATTGGGAGAAGCTGTTTGCAGACATCTGGTGAGTGGGAGGCTTTCATCAGTGAGTTAATGAGGTTTAAGGGCCACCAAGGGTAAGGCTTTCAGAAGTAGGGAACCCTAGATGACATGAATTATTGAGGCCTTGGTCCTGAAAAGGAGGCATATGACATGTATAGGCAATTGAGATCAAGTGAAGTCCTTGAGAAGTATAGAGGTGTCAATGTACACTTGAGAGAAATCAGGAGGGGTTAAAGGGGACACAAGATGACATTGCCAGATAAAGGAGAACCCAAAGAGATTCAACATGAAGGGCAAAAGAGTAACTAAGGAGGGAATCAGGCCTCTTAAAGATCAACAAGGCCATCTACATGCAGAGCCACAAGTGGCCGTCAAGAAAGGTATATGTGCTCGTGAACTTGGAGAAATAAATAGGGATGTCTAAGAGTGTCCACTTTACAGAAGAGGATGTGCTGGAGTCTTAAACCACATTAAGGTAGATAAATCCCCAGGACCTGAAGAAGCATATCCCAGGACTTTGTGGGAGGCTGGAGAGGAAATTTGCAGACCACCTAGCAGAGATATTTGTATCATGGATAGTCACAGGTGAAATATCCGAAGATTGAAGGGTCACTAATGTTGTGCCGTTATTTAAGAAAGGTTGTCAGGAAATGCCAGGGAACTGCAGACCATTGAGCCTTATGTTCACGGTGGAGAAGTTGTTAGAGGGGATTCTGAGGGCAGGATCCACAGGCATTTGAAGAGTCAAGGGCTCATTTAGAATAATCAGAGTGGCTTTGTGTGTGGGAAATTGTGTCTCACCAATTTAGTTGAGTTTTTTTGGTAGCCAAGAAAGTAGATCCAATGCAGTAGATATTGTCTCCATGGACTTCAGCAAGGTCTTTGATAAGTTACTGCATTGTGAGTTGTTGAGTGAGGTTAAATCTCACGGGATCCAGAAAGAGCTAGCCAAAATGGATACAAAATTAGCTTGACTGTAGAAAACAGAGGGTGGTGGTAGTGTGTTGTGTTTCGGGCTGGAGGCCTGTAACCAGCAGTGTGCCACAGAGATTGGTGCTAAGTCCACTGATCCGTCATTCTTCCTGAAATCTTGGGATGAACAATAGGTGAGAAATGGGTAAGTCAGAGATGTGGGCCTAGTGTGGGAAAGAGTGACTTAGAGTCATAGAGATGTACAGCACGGAAACAGACCCTTCAGTCCAACCTGTCAATGCCGAACAGATATCCCAACCCAATCTAGTCCCACCTGCCAGCACCCAGCCCATATCCCTCCAAACTCTTTCTGTTCATATACACATCCAGATGCCTTTTAAATGTTGCAATTGTACTAGCCTCCACCACTTCCTCTGGCAGCTCATTCCTAGACGCACCACCCTCTGCATGAAAAAGTTGCCCCTTAGGTCTCTTGTATATCTTTCCCCTCTCACCCTTAGCCTATGCCCTCTAGTTCTGGACTCCCCCACCCCAGGGAAGAGACTTTGTTTATTTATACTAACCATGCCCCTCATGATTTCATAAACCTCTATAAGGTTGCCTCTCAGCCTCCAACACTCCAGGGAAAACAGCCCCAGCCTATTCAATCTCACCCTATAGCTCAAATCATCCAACCCTGGCAATATCCTTGTTCATCTTTTCTGAACCCTTTCAAGTTTCACATCTTTCCGATAGGAAGGAGACCAGATTTGCATGCAATATTCCAAAAGTGGCCAAACCAATGTCCTGTGCTCAATACTCTGACCAGTAAAGGAAAGCATACCAAATGCCTCCTTTCCTGTCCTATCTATCTGTGACTCCACTTTCAAGGAGCTACGAACCTGCACTCCAAGGTCTCGTTGTTTAACAACACACCCTAGTACTTTACCATTGTGTGTAAGTGCTGCTAAGATTTGCTTTCTCAAAATGCAGCACCTCGCATTTATCTGAATTAAACTCCATCTGCCACTTTTCAGCCCATTGGCCCATCTGGTCAAGATCCTGTTGTAATCTGAGGTAACCTTCTTCACTGTCCAACTCACCTCCAATTTTGGTGTCATCTGCAAACTTACTAACCATACCTTTTATGCTCACATCCAAATCATTTATATAAATGACAAAAAGTAGAGGACCCAGCACCGATCCCTGTGGCACCCCACTGGTCACAGGCCTCCAGTCTGAAAAACAATCCTCCACCACCACCATCTGAATTCTACTTTTGAGCCACTTCTGTATCCATGAGCCACTTTTCCCTGTATTTCATGAGATCTAATCTTGTTCACCAGGTCCCATGGGGAACCTTGTCAAATGCCTTACTGAAGTCCATATAGATCACATCTACTGCTCTGCCCTCATGAATCCTCTTTGTTACTTGTTCAGAAAACTCAATCAAGTTTGTAAGACATGATTTCCCACACACAAAGCCCTGTTGACTATCCTTAATCAATCCTTGCCTTTCCAAATAAATGTACATCCTGTCCGTCAGGATCCCTCTAACAAAGTGCCCACCATCGACATCAGGTTCACTGGTTTTTAGTTCCCTGGCTTGTCCTTACCCTATTTCTTAAACAACGGAACCACATTAGCCAACCTCCAGTCTTCCAGCACCTTACCTGTGACTTTTGATGACACAAATATTTCAGCAAGAGGCCCAGCAATCACTTCTCTAGCTTCCCACAGATTTCTAGGGTACACCTACATAGAACATAGAACATAGAAAAAATACAGCGCAGTACAGGCCTTTTGGCCCTCGATGTTGCGCCGATCCAAGCCCACCTAAACTACACTAGCCCACTATCCTCCATATGCCTAACAAATGCCCGTTTAAATACCCATAAAGAGGGAGAGTCCACCACTGCTACTGGCAGGGCATTCCATGAACTCACGACTCGCTGAGTAAAGAATCTACCCCTAACATCTGTCCGAAACCCCTACCACCCCTTAATTTAAAGCTATGCCCCCTCGTAATAGCTGACTCCATACGTGGAAAAAAGATTCTCATGGTCAACCCTATCTAAACCCCAAATCATCTTGTACACCTCTATCAAGTCACCCCTAAACCTTCTTTTCTCCAATGAAAACAGCCCCAAGTGCCTCAGCCTTTCCTCATTCGATCTTCCTACCATACTAGGCAACATCCTGGTAACCTCCTCTGCACCCGTTCCAGTGCCTCCACATCCTTCCTATAGTATGGCAACCAAAACTGCACACAATACTCCAGATGCGGCCGCACCAGAGTCTTATACAACTGCAACACGACCTCAGGACTCTGGAACTCAATTCCTCTACCAATAAAAGCCAGTACGCCATATGCCTTCTTCACACACCTGGGTAGCAACTTTCAAAGATCTGTGTACATGGACACCAAGATCCCTCTGCTTATCCACACTACCAAGTATCCGACCATTAGCCCAGTACCCCATCTTCTTGTTACTCTTACCAAAGTGAATCACTTCACACTTAGCTACATTGAACTCCATTTGCCACCTTTCTGCCCAGCTCTGCAGCTTATCTATATCCTGCTGTAACCTGCCACACCCTTCCTCACTGTCAACAACTCCACTGACTTTCGTATCATCCGCAAACTTGCTCAGCCAACCTTCTAGCCCCTCCTCCAGGCCATTTATAAAAATGACAAACAGCAATGGTCCCAAAACAGATCCTTGCGGAACACCGCTAGTAACTGCACTCCAAGATGAACCTTTACCATCAACTACTACCCTCTGTCTTCTTCCAGCCAGCCAATTCCTAATCCAAACCTCCAAAGCACCCTCAATGCCATACCTCTGTATTTTTTGCAGTAGCCTACCATGGGGAATCTTATCAAACGCCTTACTAAAATCCATATATACCACATCTACTTGTTTACCCTCGTCCACCTCCTTAGTCACCTTCTCAAAGAATTCAATAAGGTTTGTGAGGCACTACCTGCCCTTAACTATGCTGACTATCCTTGATCACATTATTCCTATCCAGATGTTCATAAATCCTATCGCTTACAATTCTCTCGAAGACTTTGCCCACAACAGAAGTGAGACTCACCGGCCTATAGTTACTACGGTAATCCCTACTCCCCTCCTTGAACAAGGGAACCACATTTGCTATCCTCCAGTCTTCTGGCACTATTCCTGTAGACAATGAGGACATAAAAATCAAGGCCAATGGCTCTGCAATCTCCTCCCTTGCTTCCCAGAGAATCCTAGGATAAATGCCATCAGGCCCAGGGGACTTATCTGTTTTCACCCTTTCCAGAATTTCCAACACCTTTTCCCTACATACCTCAAAGCCATCCATTCTAATTAATTGTGACTCAATATTCACATCGGCAACAATGTCCTGTTCCTGAGTGAATACTGACGAAAAGTATTCATTCAGTGTCTCCCCAATCTCTTCAGCCTCCACACGCAACTTCCCGCTACTATCCTTGACTGGACTTATTCCTACCCTAGTCATTCTTTTATTCCTGACATACCTATAGAAAGCCTTTGGGTTTTCCCTAATCCTACAACTAAGGACTTTTCATGTCCCCTCCTTGCTGCTCTTAGCTCTCTCTTCAGATCCTTCCTGGCTACCTTATACCTCTCAATCGCCCCAATTGAACCTTCATGCTTCATCTTTACATAGGCCGCCCTCTTCCCTTTAACAAGGAACTCCAATTCCTTATTAAACCATGGTTCCCTCACACGACCCTTTCCTCCCTGCCTGACAGGTACATACTTATCAAGGACACTCAATAGTTTCTCCTTGAACAAACTCCACATATCGATTGTGCCCTTCCCTTGAAACCTACTTTCCAAGCCACACATCCTAAGTCATGCCTCACCGCATCATAATTTCCCTGCCCCCAGCTATAACTCTTGCCCTGCAATGCACACTTATCCCTCTCCATCACTAGAGTAAAAGCCACCGAATTGTGGTCACTGTTCCCAAAGTGCTCACCTACCTCCAATTCTAACACCTGGCCTGGTTCGTTACCCAGAACCAAATCCAGTATGGCCTCACCTCTTGTTGGCCTGTCTACATATTGTGTCAGGAAACCCTCCTGCACACATTGGACAAACACCGACCCATCTAATGTACTCGAGCTATAGCTTTCCCAGTCAATATCTGGAAAGTTAAAGTCCCCCATAACAACCACCGTATTACTTTCACTCTTCTCCTGAATCATCCTCGCAATCCTTTCTTCTACATCTCTAGGACTATTAGGAGGCCTGTAGAAAACTCTTAACAGGATGACCTCACCTTTCCTATTTCTAACCACAGCCCAAACTACCTCAGATGGCGAGCCTTCATCCATCGTCCTTTCCACCGCTGTAATACTATCTTTGACAAGCAATGCCACACCTCCCCCTCTTTTACCCCCACTTCTGTCCCTACTAAAACATATAAACCCTGGAACCTGCAACAGCCAATCCTGTCCCTGTTCTACCATGTCTCCGTAATAGCCACAACTTCGAAATCCCAGGTACCAACCCACGCTGCATGTTCACCTACCTTATTTCGTATACTTCTTGCATTGAAGTATACACACTTCAAGCCACTTTCCTGTTTACAGGTACCGTCCTTCAAGATTGATGCCATGTTCCTAACCTCCCTACACTCCAGGTCTTGCACCCAAAAGCTACAGTCTAGGTTCCCATGCCCTTGCAAAGTTAGTTTAAACCCCCCCAAAGAGCATCAGCAAACTTCCCCCAAGGATACTGGTGCCCCTCAGGTTCAGGTGTAGACCATCCTGTTTATAGAGGGCCCACCTTCCCCAGAAAGAACCCCAGTTATCCAGATACCGGAATCCCTCCCTCCTGCACCATTCCTGTAGCCACGCATTTAACTGTTCTCTCTCCTATTCCTCGACTTTCTATCACGTGGCATGGGTAACAAACCAGAGACAACAACTCTGTTTGTTCTAACTCTGAGCTTGGTGGATAAATCCCCTGATCAGGTCCTGGGGATTTATCCATTTTTATGTGTTTCAAGATATCCAGCCCTTCCTCTTCTGTAATATGGACATTTTTTAAGATGTTACCATCTATTTCCCTATGTTCTAGACCTTCCATTTCCTTTTCCACAGTAAACACTGATGCAAAATACTCAATTAATTTCTTCCCCATCTCCTGTGGCTCCACACAAAGTCTGCCTTGCTGATCTTTGAGGGGCCCTATTCTTTTCCTAGTTACCCTTTTGTCCTTAATGTATTTGTAAAAACCCTTTGGATTCTCCTTAACTCTATTTGCCAAAGCTATCTCATGTCCCCTTTTTTGCCCTCATGATTTCCCTCTTAAGTATATTCCTACTGCCTTTATACTCTTCTAAGGATCCACTCAATCTATCATATCCATGATGCAGACAGTCGGGTATTTTTAGCGATCCTAACATGAGTCAAAGGCATTCTTCTTTATTGTATGATTCTATGATCTGTATTTTTTCTCGAAGTTGTCATGATATGCCTCAGGATACTATCATGAAATATCTGGTGCAGCCTTACCATTAAAGCAATCACCATAAAGAGGCAAAATAACTGAAAGAACAACTAACTTCAAATTGTTGTCAAAACAGCAAACAATTCAGGTATCCATTACACAGCCATGTCTAACACATTTTCAATTTTCCAGTACACCCTGAGACTGCTATCTAGTCATAACACACAGGAGCTCATAATCTCGGAGTGCTGATTCAGCATTCACACTCTTTTTAAATGTACAATAGACGCCTTCCAATGGCTGATAGCCTTTTACTCCAAGGATCACAGTCTGATGTCCATAAAGTTCTACAATCGGAACCAGCTATCTGGAGATCTGGGAGATAGAAACTATAGAGATTCAAAGATTCTAATTTCCAGTATCTGTCATTCTTTTGTTTTTTTTTGAGATTTTACAGGTTTAAATCAAGCAGAGATACAGAGAGCTGGGTGACTAAGTGGAAAAGAAAAAGAGTAATTCAGTGATGGGGCGAAAGGCTGGAGAGATTAAATAACTGAAAAAAAAATGATAGGGCAGGGTGAAAGGAAATGGTCATGGAACAAATAATGGAACAAAACACATCACAGAAAAGAATCTAAAATAAGAATTGCCATGATGATGAATCACCCGTAACTGCTGCCATCTGAAGATGTGGGCATAGAAGTTACTATTAAATTGTTGAATTCAGCATGCAGTTCTGGATGACCGGCTAACCAAAAGATGATGTGGTATGTTTTGAGTTTATATTGATGTTTATTGGCACAGAGTAGGAGGCAGTGAGCAATTAGGTGGGACAAGGGTAGAGAAATGAATGATGGGTAATCAAAAGCTCAGTATCGCATTGATTAGGGTGACACCTGATGTTGGCAACTCTTAGATGTTTGGATTTTCAAATTGACTATTTTTAATTTGTATGCTTAACCCAGCAGATTATTACAGCAATATTGATTTTTTTGTAAAATTTCAGCTATTGAGAGTAAACATTAGAAGGATCTGTTGAACCATTACATATTATCACAAACGATCAAAAACTATCAGGCATATTTTGCATCAGCATTTACTGTAAAGAAGAGTATTGTAATGAAGTTGAAGGCGTGTACTGTACCTTTAAGAGAGAGTTAATGTTGTTCTGCACTGAGAACTTACAACCATGAGTAACTAGCAGTCTCAGAGTATAATGGGAAATTGAAAATACGTAGCATTGCACTGTGAAATAGATACCAGAGTTGGTTGCTGTTTTGACAACAATTCAATTTTAACCAATCCATTTAAATTATGCCTCAGGATACTAAAGCCCATTTGAGTTTGATTTTATTATTTTGCCAACATCGAACCAATGAGATGATCCGATGTTGGGGTATAAAAAGAAAGACAGTTTGAAAGTCAGGCAGAGTAACTGCCATTGAGACAGACACAAAAAATTAGAAACACTCTCTATCAGAAGTACTTTTTCATATGAAACATCTTCACAGTAAAAAGAAAGAACACAACCCAGGGAGAATTTCAGCCGCAAGAAGACAGACACTGATGATGACAGCTGCTGTATGGTTTTGAAGTTAAATTGATGTAATTTTAATGTTTTATTGGAACAGTATGTTGTTATCAAATTGGAGGCAGGTAATAAGCAATTAAGAGAGAGAGGAATTTAAAGTTGTGATTAGTTGTTTAGTGGTCAGTTTTAGAGTTAAAGAATAAATTGATATTACTTTCTTCAAATAGTGGAATTTGGAAGTTCTCTATTACTCATATTTTAATAGATGATGAGGTGAGGCTCACATGTCTGGGTGTTTGATTTAATTAACAGAAGTGTTCACCGCCATGTCGTAACAATATGGAAGCAAGAGAACTTGGGGAAATAAATGGCAACATCTTAAAAAATATCCATATTGCAGAGGAGGAAGAGCTGGATGTCTTAAAACTCATAATGGTGGATGAATCCTCGGGACCTGATTAAGTGTCCCTCCAACTTTATGGGAAGTTAGGGAAGTGATTGCTGGGCCACTTATTGAGATATTTGTATCATCGATAGTCACAGGTGACTGGAAGTTATCGAACGTGGTGCCACTATTTAAGAAGAGTGGTAAGAAAAAGCCAGGGATCTATAGACCGGTGATTCTAACATCAGTGGTGGGCAAGATGTTGAAGCGAATTCTGAGGGACAGGAATTACATGTATTTGGAAAGGCAAGGACTGATTTGTGATGGTCAGCATGGCTTTGTGTGTGGTAAATCATGCCTCGTTATCTTGATTGAGTTTTTCGAAGAAATGACAAAATGGATTCATGAAAAATGAGCAGTGGATATTGTTTGTGTGAACTTCAGTAAGCATGCTAGACTGGTTAACAAGGTTAGATCACATGGAAAACAGGGAGAACTAGCTGTTTGGTCACAAACTTTCCTTAAAGGTAGGAGACAGAGGTTTGCTTTGCGGACTGAAAGCCTGTGACCAGCAGTGTGCTGGAGGGATTGGTGCTGGGTCCATTGATTTTTGTCATTTAAACAAACGATTTGGATGTGAATGTAGGAGCCTTGGTTAACAAGTTTGAAAATGACACTAAAATTGGTGATGTAGTGGACAGTGAAGAATGTTACCTCAGAGAACAACTGGACTTGGATCAGATTGGCTTTTGGGCTGAAGAGTGGCAGATGGAGTTTAATTTAGCTAAATATGAGGTGCTGCATTTTGGAAATGCAAACCAGGGCAGGACATATACACTTAGTGATAAGGTCTCGGGGAGTGTTTCTAAACAGTGAAACCTTGGCATACAGGTTCATAGTTCCTTGAATGCAGAGTAGCAGGTAGACAGGATACTGAAGAAGGCATTTGGTGTGTTTGCCCTTATGGCCAGAGCATTGAGTATTAGAGTTGGGAGGTCATGTTGCAGCTGTATAGGACATTAGTTAGGCCATTTTTGGGATATTGTGTGCAATTCTGGTCTCCCTGCTATAGGCAATCACCATAAAGAGGCAAAACAACTGAAAGAACAACTAAATTTGAATTGTTGTCAAAACAGCAAACAATTCAGGTATCCATTACACAGCCATGTCTAACATATTTTCCAGTACACCCTGAGACCGCAATCTAGTCATATCAGACAGGTGCTTATAATCTTTCAGTGCTGATTCAGCATTCACACTCTTTTAAATGTACAATAGACACCTTCCATTTTAGAATAATGGCTGATAGCCTTTTACACCAAGGACCACAGTCTGATGTCAATAAAGTTCTACAATCAGAACCAGCTTTTTGGAGATCTGGGAGATAGAAACTGTAGAGATTTAAAGATTCTAATTTCTAGTATCTACAGATCTTTTGTTTTTTTAATGAGATTTTACATGTTTAAATCAAGCAGAGATACAGAGAGCTGGGTGACTAAGTGGAAAAGAAAAGTGGAAAAAACTCAGTGATGGGGCGAAAGGCTGGAGAGATTAAATAACTGAAAAAATGATAGGGCAGGGTGAAAAGAAATGGTCATGGAACAAATAAAGGAACAAAACACATCACAGAAAATAATCTAAATATTGGAATATTGTGGTCTCCCTGCTATAGGTAAGATGTTAAATGTGAAAGGATGCAGAAAACAATGATGTTGCCAGGTTTTGAGAGCTTGAGCTATAGGGAGAGGCTGAATAGACTGGTCTTATTTTCTCTGAAGTATCAGAACCTGAGGGGTGACCTTATAGAAGTTCATAACATCATGAGGGGTAAGGATAGGGTGAATACCCAAAGTAATGTCTTAGCATAGTGGAGTCTGAAACGAGATGGCATAGATTTGAGGTGAGTGGGAAAATATTGAAAACAGACCTAAGGGGTAATGTTTTCTCACAGAGCGTGATGCGCCCATGGAATGATCTGTCAGAGGTAGTGGTGGAGGCTGGTACAATGAAATCTGAATGGGTAATGGCAAATGGGAGTAGATTAATTTAGGATATCTGGTCAGCATGGATGAGTTGGGCTGAAAGGTCTGTTTCTGAGCTGTACATCTCTGACTCCATGGCTGTATGACCGTCTCTTCATGCATGGCATCAGCCTGATGAACCTTCTTTGGACCACCTCCTGTGCCGGTATATCCTTTCTTCAATAAGTTAACCAAAATTGTTCACAGTAGGCAATATTAGATGTTGTGTAATGCCTTGTATAGTTTTAGCAAGATTTCCCCAGTTTTATTCTCCATTCCCTTTGAAATAAAAGCCAACATGTCTTTTGCCATCCACCTTACACACTGAACCGAAATGCGCCTTTTCTCATATGCGAGAGAAACTGAAGATAGACTGCAAAGATCAGGGTGGGTTTTGAGGGAGAAATCATATTTAACCAATATTGCATTTTTTTCAAGGAACAATGTGTGCTCCTGATAAAAGGGAAGCCTGTGGACAAACAGATCTTGTATTTCCAGAAGGAATTTTGCAAGTTGCTACTTAAAATGTGATTGTACAAATAGAAAGGTATCGTTTCCATACTGTAGGGAATCTAATCTAATCTATTGTATGAGGAATAAGACACAACCGCTGAGAGAGGATTTGCTGGATAAGAGAAATGAGGTCCCACAGGGATCTGTGCTGGGGTCTCAGCTTTTTACCGAAGATATCAATCCCATCAATGAGGGGTAGAAGGCAGAGTACACAGCCAGATTACACAGAGAGGTGAGAGAGTTTATTGTGAAGGAGACATAAGAGGATGCAGTGAGACTGAGTGAGTTCACAAAAATCTGGCAGGTTGGGTATAATGTAGGAAGGTGTGGAGACAAAGTAAAAAGGTGGGGTGAGGGAGAGAGTTCGAAAGGCCCACAGTCAATGCAGAATCTCCATGTGATCAACTGTCTGTGTCTGGTTTGGGCAGGTTTAAATGGTCAACTATTTCCAATGAAAGGAACATTTTGTGGAATTTATCAGTGGTTTCCCCCTTCCTCATTCTAAAAAAGAGTTACCTGTCTGCACTTTATAATTAAATAGACAGGGGGTTAACAGCAAAGGAAGAGGGCATTCAGTCTAAGCAGAGGTCCTGGCAGTTCTTCCCCAGGCAAGCAGTCGGAGAGGTCATTGGTAAGAAATGAAACCAATGTAATTCACTTACACAGCCAATATCTTTTTTTAATTGATTTATGGGACTTGGATGATGCTGGCTGGCCAGCATTGATAGCCCATCTGTGTTTGCCCTTGAGAAGGTGGTGGTGAGCTGCCTTCTTGAATCGCTGCAGTCCATCTGCTGTGGGTTGACCCACAATGTCGGTGGAGCCAAGGTTGATGCCAGGTGGCCCGTCTGGTTTCATTTCTTTGTTGTGAATTTGATGATGTTGTGATGTGACAAATACAGATCAATGCCCTCAATAGAATGCTGTTTATTATTGAGCTCTGGGCCTGTTACTCTCAAACAGCATGGGGCTAGTTCAAGCCCTTCAGTCCAATTAGACACAAACAAGTGCACTCAGCCCCTTTAGCATGTTACACTGGACAAGTATGAGGTCCATTCAGCCCCACAAGCCTTTAGCACAGGAACAGGAGGAGGCCCATTCAACCCTCTTGAACCCGTAACACAGGAACAGGAGAAGGTCCATTTAACCCCTCAGGTCTGTGAGAAAGGAACAGGAGAAGGCTCCATTCAGCCCCCTCAGACCATGCTAAATTCTGCCCAAGTCTATAGAGAGACAATATCAGGAAATACAAAGGGTTAACAGTTTGTTAGTAATCCTGGGCAAACTGCCGACTTCTCACTTTGAGCCGACATCCCGATCCCACTCACAGTGACACGTCAGCAATTCTGATTAAATACACAAGGGGGACCCCACAGGAAGTGGCCTTTCCATCCAGACAGAGTGTGTGGGCAGTTAAATCCACAGGCAAGCATTTGGACAGGTCCACGATAAATAAAATCACAACAAGAACTTACTGCCACAACCAGGATCGTCGTTTGCTGATGTTGTTACTTTGTGAAGACAGATTCCAATGATTGATGCCTTTAAAAGATTTTTATTTGTTTGTGACGTCTGGCTTTAGGGCTCAAGACAGTAATACAGAATTTCTGGATGAAGGGACATGGCGTATGCAGAGACAGCAGCTATGGGACATCCTGAGGAGGTAAAGACTGCTGTGAAATTCAAACCTTTTGTCCCTTTACCTTCTTGAAATCTTCTAACTCTCTGGGGAGCTCTTATCATCCCACAGAGAATCAAAGTAGTCAGTGAGGACATGGTCGAAAAGCAGCTCAGATCTCTGGAGAGCTGTCGACAAGAGTTGAAGTCTCATCAACTCCCTTCTCTTTCGGAGCTTGACAGGGAGAAGCCGGTGAAATATCTGGGAGTAGACACCGATTGAGAAATCTTACTTCCTGCAGTCACTTCTTCAAGATCATTTCATGGTCAGCTTTGACAAATTTATGGTTAATACTCTTTGTAAAAGCTCATTGTTATTGAGCTCCATCTGGGAAATCAGTGCAGCAGTGAGGCAGTGTACACATTCATACCTAGTCCTGGTCATCCATCACATTGCGCTCACTGATTTACACTGGCTCCCAGTCTGACATAGAGATACCACAGTGTACATTGCAGAGGGAGATTTCAGAGGGAGGGAGTTGAGAGGGGTGACAGAGGAATGGGAAAACAGTGATGATTATCATAAAGTTGAAACTTTGTTAACCAGTGGAATTAAGTGAACAAGAATTCAGTCCTGGGATAACCTGTGATAAAACCTGGGGAATGATGTTTAACCTGACACTGCAAGTTCAATTGCAATTTTTTGAAATTTATGTTTTTTACTGATTTAGTTAGAATTTCCCATGAAGACAGGACAGCAGCTCCTAGAATAGACAGACTGGTCAGCATTGCACTTTGTTTATTCTCACTGTGTTAGAAACCTCAATAAGGGTGTGAGATAACCGACAGAGAGAAGGGAGAGTGCAGGGCTGTCATATTCCCATGAAGGTGAATGGCAGGACCAATAGGCTGAGAGAATCCTGAATGTCAGTGGATGCACAGGATTGGATATGGGAAAAAAAAACCCTTTTGACATACACCGAGGGCTCAAAACACTGAATGTTTCAGACGAGAAAATACAGGGGGTTACTGAAAATGGGAATTAGGAGAACAACGAGGGGACATGAAGAAGCAATGGTGGGTACCATTACAGAAAACCCAAAGGTGGTTTATAAGTATATTCGGGGTCAGAGAAGGAGCAGGCCCCATTAGAGACTAAACAAGCAAACTGTGTGTGTGAAGCCAGAAGACACAGCTGAGGTTCAAAATGAGTCTGTTGTATCTGTGTTCACTGTAGAGAGGGACAAGGTAAGTCAAGGATGCAGGAATCCCTGTTTCTGTAATGTCCCTCAGCCCTTAAACCCTTCCCTGTCTCTGTAACTACGTCCAGCCTCTATAATCCTCCATATCTCTGTCGCCTCCTCTAGCCCCAACATCGCTCCTGATCTCTGTCATCTCTTGCAGCCCCTACACCCCTCCCTATCTCTGTCACCTCCTCCAGCTCCTACAAATCTCTCTATCTCTGTTACCTCCTCCTGCCCCTACACCCCTCCTTATCTGTAAACTCCTCCAGCCCCTATCACCCTCCCCTATCTCTGTAACTTCCTTCAGCACCTACACCCCTCCCTATCTCAGTCACCTCCACCAGCCCGGATGAACATCCACAATCTCTGTGCTCCTGCAATTCTTGAGTATCTCTTGATTCCATTGCTTCCCCATTGACTGATGTGCCTTCAGCTGCCTGGGGGCTCTTAGCTCTGGCATGCATCCAGAGACCTATCCAAGTCCATTTCTTTATCTCTCTCTGTTTCTGTCAATCTGTCTCCTTCTCTCTCTCTCTCTCTCTCTCTCTCTCTCACACCCCCTATGTTTCTGTCATCTCTATCCCTGTTAGTTTCCTTCACTCTTTCTCCTGCTACCACCTTTTCAATGCACGACTTCAACAATGTTCTCTTTGAGCCTTTCATTGCCTGTTTCATAATATCCCCAAGCGGACCTCGGAGTGACACTGTGCTTGATTGAGATGCTGTTGTTTCATCATATTAAAGGCATTATGTTACTAAACAAGTGCCAGTCTGTCGGAAGGTCAGTACTGAAGGAATGCTACACTGTTGGAGGGTCAGTGCTGAAGGAGTGGGCACTGTCAGAAGGTCAGTACTGAGGGAATGCCATACTGTCGGAGGGTCAGTACTGAAGGAATGCCACACTATGGGAAAGTTGATATGGCATCGTGTTAAACGAGGCTGACCTGCAGATGATGTTAGCATTATCAATATGGCCGTGTGCGGTTTGTCACTGCCTTGCTGTTTTGGGGAGCGGACTGTGTGGAATTACTGTTCTTTCTCTCGGCTGGGTTTCGTTGCTACAAATCCGCTCTGTCTAATAATGGCAGAGATCTCTGGGATATCTTGCTGCAATTGTTCAGGGGCCTTGTTGAGACCATACTTGGCGTGTTTTCGTCTTCTTATTTGAAGAAGGATGTTCTGGCGATGGCGGGAGTTGAGCAGAGTGTTTCTCAGATTGATTCTGGGATGGCAGTGCTGATGGATAAAGAGAGACTGGTCTGGTTAACAATACATTCACTGGCATTTAGAAGAGCAAGGGGAGAGATCTCAGAGAAACCAATAAAATTCTGACTTCAGGGGAGGGAGAATTACAAAGCAATTAGGCAAGAACTGGGGTGCCTAAATTGGGAAGAGACCTTCTCTGGAGAATAGAGTCATAAAGTCATAGAGATATGCAGCATGGAAGCAGACCGTTCGGTCCAACCAGTCCATGCCGACCAGATATCCCAAGCCAATCTAGTCCCACCTGCCAGCATCTGGTCCATATCCTTCCAAACCCTTTCTATTCATATACCCATACAAATGCCTCTTAAATGTTGCAATTGTACCAGCCTCCACCACATCCTCTGGCAGCTCATTCCATACATATACCATCCTCTGCATGAAAACGTTGTCCCTTAGGTCTCTTTTATATCTTTCCCCTCTCACCCTAAACCTATGCCCTCTAGTTCTGGACTCCCCGACTCCAGGGAAAAGACTTTGTCTGTTTATCCTATCCATGCCCCTCATAATTTTGTAAACCTCTATAAGGATACCCCTCAGCCTCCGACGCCCCAGGAAAAACAGTCCCAGCCTGTTCAGCCTCTCCCTAGAGCTCAGATCCTCCAACCCTGGCAACATCCTTGTAAATCTTTTCTGAACCCTTTCAAGTTTCACAACATCTTTCCAATAGAAAGGAGACCAGAATTGCACGCAGTATTCCAACAGTGGCCTAACCAATGTCCTGTACAGCCACAACATGACCTCCCAACTCCTGTACTCAATACTCTGACCAATAAAGGCAAGCATACCAAACGCCTTCTTCACTATCCTATCTACCTGCGAATCCACTTTCAAGGAGCTATGAACCTGCACTCCACGGTCCCTCTGTTCAGCAACACTCCCTAGGACCTTACCATTAAGTGTGTAAGTCTTGCTAAGGTTTGCTTTCCCAAAATGCAGCACCTCACATTTATTTGAATTGAACTCCATCTGCCACTTCTCAGGCCATTGGCCCAACTGGTTCAGATCCTGTTGTAAGCTGAGGTATCCCTCTGTGCTGTTCACTACACCTCCAATTTTGGTGTCATCTGCAAACTTACTAACTGTACCTCTTATGCTCTCATCCAAATCATTTATGTAAATGACAAAAAGTAGAGGGACCAGCACCGATCCTTGTGGCACTCCACTGGTCACAGGCCTCCAGTCTGAAAAACAACACTCCACCACCACCCTCTGTCTTCTACCTTTGAGCCAGTTCTGTATCTATCTCTTCTGACTCCACACACAATTTCTCACTACTATCCTTGACTGACCCTAATCTTACTCTCATCATTCTTTTATTCCTTAAATACCTATAGAAAGTCTTAGGGTTTACCCTCATCCTATCCGCCAACAACTTCTCATGTCTCCTCCTGGCTCTTCTGAGCTCTCTCTTTAGGTCTGTCCTGGCTACCTTGTAACCCTCTAGCGCTCTAACTGAGCCTTCACATCTCATCCTAACATAAGCCTTCTTCTTCCTCTTGACCAGAGATTCCACTTCCTTCGTAAACCACGGCTCCTGCGCTCTACAGCTTCCTCCCTACCTGACAGGTGCATACTTATCTAGGACACTCAGGAGCTTTTCCCTGAATAAGCTCCACATTTCTAATGTGCCCATCCCCTGCAGTTTCCCTCCCCATCCTATGCTTCCTAAATCTTGCCTAATCACATTGTAATTGCCTTTCCTCCAGCTGTAACTCTTGCCCAGTGGTATACACCTATCCCTTTCTATCACTAAAGTAAACATAACAGAATTGTGCTCGCTATCACCAAAGTGCTCACCTACTGTCGTCTACCGGATGAAGATCTCCCTAAGTTGTCTTCTTTCTTATTACTGTGAGTATGTTTCCTATGAATAAGTACCTTTGGTAGAGAGTGTTTCCTAAATATTTGGATTTGTGTTGATGGCAGTTGCTGTGTCTGCAATTGTCAAAATGCCTGCATTTTTATATTCCTAACATCAGATTGTTTCATTGGTTTGATGTTGTCAGTAAATCGGTTAGGTTTTAGTATCCAGGGGCATAATTTATACCGGTTACAGTCATGGAGATACACAAGACAAAAACAAACCCTTCAATCCAACTCATCCAAGCGGACCAGTTACACAAAACTAGCCTAATCTAGTTCCATTTGCCAGCAGTTTGCCCGTATCCCTCTAAACCTTTCCAGTTCATACACCTATCCAGATGCCTCTTAAATGCTATAATTGTACCAGCTTCCACCTCTTCCTCTGGCAGCTCATTCCATACATGCACCACCTTCTGCATGAAAAAGTTGCCTTCAAGATCCCTTTAGTAGCTCTACCCTCTCACCCTAAACCTGTGCCCTCTAATGCTGGACTCTCCCATCCCAGGGAAAAGACCTTGTCTATTTACCCTAGCCATGCCCCTCATAATTTTAGAAACCTCTATAAGGTCACCCCTCAGCTTTCAACACTTCAGGGAAAATAGCCCCAGCCTACTCAGCCTGTCCCAATAGCTCAAACCCTCCAAACCTGGTAACATCCTTGTAAATCTTTTCTGAACCCTTTCAAGTTTCACCACTGATTAAATTTGAATTATTATCAAAACAGCAACCTACTCAGGTATCCATTTCACAGCTAAATGTTACATGTTCCCAATTTTCCAGTACACTCTGAGACAACTATCTCGGTGTTTATAATCTCAGTTCAGAATAGCATTCACTCTCTCTTAATGGTACAGTCCATGCCTTCAACATCATAACACCAACACATTGTTGTGACTTTCATGAAGGAAGAAGGAGGCGTTTGGTGGTGGTGGAGAAAAATGGACTAAAATAGATTGTGGTAGGATGGTTAGAAAGCAATAGATCTCTCTCAGCTGCTCCACGCACTCTCTGAAGTTTCTCTGGATTTTTTTTACCTCTAGGGCTGCTGGAGTTGTGTGTAAGATATTTCTGTTTTCTGAATGTGCCTTTTGACAAGGTTGTGTATACAAGGTGTAACTATATTGGAACAGTAACTGTTTAAGTTTAAAATAATCTATTTCTCTGTTCAGTTTTCCAGTGGAGTAGTTAAGTTATTCTTAGAGTAGTTAAATAGTTAAGTTCCTTTTTTTTGTTTGTAGTTTAACTATAGTGTTTGAATAAATTGTGTTTTGTTTAACATTGAATATTTTGACCAATTGAATTGCATCTGGACCATCGCAGTTACTTTGAACAAAGAGAAGGTTAGGGTCTAGTATACCTTCCGAATATATTTTGAGGGGTCTAGCCTGGTCCATAACACCTGTTATGAGCCCGTCACTCAGGTAAATAGTGACCTGAGATAAACCTTGGAAGATGTTCTCCACCCTGCACTGCAAAATGGCACAGGCTGATGATCCCACAAATGGCAGTCTCGTATATTGGTACAAACCCTTATGGGGAACGTACTTCTGGGAATCCTTATCAAACTGCAATGGCAGGAATGCATAGGTCATGTCCAGCTTCATGAAGGATAACACCCATCCCCTGCCAACGTTGCGTCCAAGTCCTCTATATGAGGGCCTGGGTATTTATGCAGAAGCGGTTTATTGTTTATAATTAAATAGGCAGGGGGTAGCAGCAAAGGAGAAGGCCATTCAGTCCAAGCAGAGTGTCCTGGCCGTTGGTAAGTAATGAGGCTATTGCAATTCACTTCCACAACCAATATCTTTGATGATGTGATGTGACACACACAGATTCCAATGATCAATGCCTTCAATAGGTTGCTATTATTATTGTGCTCTGGGAGAAAGTGAGGACTGCAGATGCTGGAGATCAGAGCTGAAAAATGTGATGCTGGAAAAGTGCAGCAGGTCAGGCAGCATCCAAGGAGCAGGAGAGTCGACGTTTCGGGCATAAGCCCTTCTTTAGGAATGAGGAAGGTATGCCAAGCAGGCTAAGATAAAAGGTAGGGAGGAGGGACTTGGGGAAGGGGGGTTGGGAATGCGATCGGTGGAAGGAGGTTAAGGTGAGGGTGATGCCTATCGCATTCCCAACACCCCTCCCCCAAGTCCCTCCTCCCTACCTTTTATCTTATTGAGCTCTGGGCCTGTTACTCACAAACAGGACAATTCCACTTCAGACTCTCGGTTCCTGTTAGACACAAACAAAACCACTCAGCCCCTTGAGCCAGTTACACTGGACCAGTATGAGGTCCATCCAGCCCCACAAGCCTTCAGCACAGGAACAGGAGGAGTCACATTCATCCCCTCAGGTCTGTGAGAGAGGAACAGGAAAAGCTCCATTCACCCCCTTGGACCATGTTAAATACTGCCTAGGTCTACAGAGAGACAATATCAGGACACAGCTGAAAATGTGTTGCTGGTTAAAGCACAGCAGGTCAGGCAGCATCCAAGGAATAGGAAATTCGACGTTTCGGGCCAGAGCCTGATGAAGGGCTCTGGCCCGAAACGTCGAATTTCCTATTCCTTGGATGCTGCCTGATCTGCTGTGCTTTAACCAGCAACACATTTTCAGCTCTGATCTCCAGCATCTGCAGACCTCACTTTTTACTCAAATATCAGGACACACAAAGGGTTAACAGTGTGTTTATAATCCAAGGCTAATTGCTGCTTTCTCCCTTTGAACCAACTTGCTGCTCTCACTCACAGTGACACATCGGCAATTCTGATTAAATACACAAGGGGAACACCACAGGAAGTGGCCATTCTACCCAGACAGAGTATGCGGGCAGTTCCTCCCCAGGCGAGCATTCGGACAGGTCCAAGGTAAGTAAAGTCACAGCAAGAACTTTCTGCCGCGACCAGCAACATTGTTTGCTGATGTTGTGATGTTGTGAAGATATATTCCAATGAACAATTTCTATTTATTAGTGAGATCTGGCTGTAGGGCTCAAGTCTGTCAGACAGAATATCTTTCTACATCAACAGGCATGGGTAATGCAGAGACAAGAGCTTTGGCATATCCTGAGGAGGTGAAGGCTGCTATAGAAATTCAAATATTTTGTTGTTTTACCTTCTCGAAGCCTCCTAATTCTCTGAGGAGCACCTATCATCCCACAGAGAATCAAAGTAGTCTGCAAGGACATGGTCTAAAAGCAGTTCTGATCTCTCGAGAGCTGGTGACAAGAGGTGAGGTCTCATTAACTTCTTTCTGTTTCAGAGCTTGAGAGGGTGAGGCTGATGAAATATCTGGGAGCAGACACTGATCAAGAAATTTTACTTCCTGCTGTTACTTCTCCAAGGTAATGACATCGTCAGCTCGGATTTGCTCATGGTTAATAATCTTTGTACAAGATTGGTATTATCGAGCTCTGTTTGGGAACCAGTGCAGCAGTGAGGCAGTGTACACACTCATACCTAGTCCTGGTCACCCATCACCCTGTGCTCACTGATATACACTGGCTCCCATCCTGACAACAGTCGTGGAGTTACACAGAGATCCCACAGTGTACATTGCAGACCAAGAGGAGGTTACAGAGGGAGGGAGTGGAGAGCGGTGACAGAGAGATGGGAAAGCAGTGGTGATTATGATAAAGCTGAAGCTTTGTTAACCAATGGAATTCAGTGAATAAGGATTCAGTCGTGAGGATGAGCTGGAATAAATACTGGGGAATGATGTTTACTCTGACACTGCAAGTTCAGTTACAATTTACTGAAACTTATGTTCTTTACTGATTTAGTTCGAATTTCCCACAAAGACAGCACAGCAGCTCCTAGAATAGACAGACTGGTCAGCGTCGCACTTCCTGATCATTCTCACTGTGCTAGAAACCTCAATAAGGGTGTGAGATAACCGACAGAGAGAAGGGAGAGTGCAGGGCTGACATGTTCCCATGAAGGTGAAGGGCAGGACCAATAGGCTGAGAGAACCCTGAATGTCAGTGGATGCACAGGATTGGATACGGGAAAAAACCCTTTTGACAGACACCGAGGGCTCAAAACACTATATGCTTCAGAGGAGAAAATACAGGGGGTTCCTGAAAATGGGAATTAGGAGAACAACGAGGGGACATGAAGAAGCAATGGTGGGTACCATTACAGAAAACCCAAAGGTGGTTTATAAGTATATTCGGGGTCAGAGAAGGAACAGGCCCCATTAGGGACCAAACGGGCAAACTGTGTGTGTGGGGCCAGAAGACACAGCTGAGGTTCAAAATGAGGATGTTGTATCTGTGTTCACTGTAGAGAGGGACAAGGTAAGTCTGGAACTCAGAGAGGGAGAATCTCATATATTACAGTGAATTAGCATTGAGAAGGAGGAGGTATTAACTGTTTTAATGGATCAGTCCCTTTGGCCCAGATCACATGTACCTCAGGCTGCTGTGGGAGGCAAAGGGAGGAGATTGCAGGCACCCCGACATTAATTTACAAATCCTCTCATTTTGATGTGTTTTGATTTCTGATTGTCACATGCACATCAGTCCAGTGAAAGGTTTTGTGTGCAGTACAGATAGACCATACTTTACAAAGACCATCGTGTGATTGCACAGAGTGGGGAATACGCCTGCACAGTATTTGTACAAAAAGCAAGATGAACATTAGGTTTGAAATTTGAGAGGTCCATTCAGAATCGAACATCAGCAGCAGGGAAGAGGCTGAACTTGAACCTGTCGGTATCTGTGTGGAAGGTTTTGTATCTCCTGCCTGGTGGGAGGGTTGGAAGAGATTAGAACCATGGTGGGAGGGCTCTCTGATGGTGTTGGCTGTCTCTCTGAGGCAAGGAAAGGTGTACATGGAGACAATGGACAGATGATCAGCTTGTGTGATGGTCTAGGCTGTGTTCACAACCCTCTGTCGTTATTTACAGGCCTGGGCAGAGCAGTTGCTGTTCCAAGACGTGATGTATCCAGATAGAATGCCCTCCATGGTGCATCTGGAAAGGTGGGTGAGGGGCCTCATGCTGAATTTCCGTCACCTCCTGACATTAATGTGCTTCTTCATCATCGCATCTGCATGGGGTGGTCCAGGACACATTGTTGGTCATCATCACTCTGAGGAACTTGATGCTCTCCACCCATTCCTCCTCATCCCCCCTCCACCTTTCTTCCAACCTCTATAACCTCCTCCTGCCCCTAC
Organism: Hemiscyllium ocellatum; assembly: GCF_020745735.1. Lineage (NCBI taxonomy): Eukaryota > Metazoa > Chordata > Chondrichthyes > Orectolobiformes > Hemiscylliidae > Hemiscyllium > Hemiscyllium ocellatum. The sequence continues at coordinate 39,460,648 of NC_083438.1, forward strand.
ACCCCCTCCTTATCCTTGTGACCTCCTCCTGCCCATACACCCCCTCCCTATCTCCATAACCTCCTCCAGCCCCTACACCCCTACCCTACCTTTGTAACCCCCTGCAGTCCATACACCCCTCCCTATTTCTATAACCCTGTCCAGTCCCTACACCCCTCCCTACCTCTGTAACCCCCCTCCAGCTCCTACACCCCCTCCCTATCTCTGTAACCCTCTCCAGCTCCTACACCCCCTCCCTATCTCTGTAACCCCCTCCAGCTCCTACACCCCCTCCCTATCTCTGTAACCTCCTCCAGCCCCTACACCCCTCCATATCTCTGTAAACCCCCCAGCCCCTACAACCTCTCCCTATCTCTGTAACCCCCTCCAGCCCATACACCCCTCCCTATCTCTGTAACCCCCTCCAGCCCCTACACCCCCTCCCTATCTCTGTAACCCCCTCCTGCCCCTACACCCCCTCCCTATCTCTGTAACCCTCTCCAGCCCCTACACCTCCTCCCTATCTCTGTAACCCCTCCAGCCCCGACACCCCCTCCCTATCTCTGTAACCCCCTCCCACCCTTCCACCCCCTCCCTATCTCTGTAACCTCCTCCAGCACCTACACCCCCTCCCTATCTCTGTAAGCTCCTCCAGTGGGTATGAACTTTCGAGAGCTCTGTGCTCCTCCGATTCTCGAGTCCCTCCTGATTCCTTGGCTCCATTATTCTCCGATGTGCCTACAGCTGCCAAGGGGCCCCGAGCCCAGGGATGAGTTCCTAAAACTCTCCAACTGTCATCTCTATCTCTGTTGCTTTCTCTTACTCTTTCTTTCTCTCTCTGTATCTCTCTCTTTCTCTTGCTCCCTACGTTTCACCACAGTATGTCATCAATGTCCTCTCTGACTTAACCTTTTGTCACCTGTTTCCTGATATCCCCGGTGGAACTCAGAGTGAGACGATGGTGAATGAAGATGAATGGTCATTCCTCAGCAAAGGACTCACCTTCATCCCCCTCCGTCCACGCATCAATGAATTTAATACACACCGTGACGTCGAACACTTCTTCCGTTGCCTCCGCCTCCAAGCTTACTTTCACAATCAGGACTCCTGCCCACCTTCCGAGGACCCCTTTGCCCACCTCCAACACACTGCATCCACCTGGACACCCCCGCACTGGCCTAATACCTGCCCTTGATCTCTTCATTTCCAACTGCCGCCAGGACATTAAACGCCTCAACCTGTCTACCCCGCCTTCCCCCACTCCAACCTCTCACCCTCACAACGCGCAGCCCTCCAATCCCTCTGCTCCAATCCCAACCTCACCATCAAGCCAGCAGATAAAGGGGGCACAGTGGTAGTCTGGCGCACTGACCTCTACACCGCTGAAGCCAAGCGCCAACTCGAGGACACGTCTTCCTACTGCCCCCTCGACCATGACCCCACCCCCCATCATCAAACCATCATCTCCCAGACCATACAGAACCTCATCACGTCAGGAGATCTCCCACCCACAGCTTCCAACCTCATAGTCCGGGAACCCCACACTGCCCGGTTCTACCTCCTTCCCAAGATCCACAAGCCTGACCACCCTGGCCGACCCATTGTCTCAGCATGCTCCTGCCCCACTGAATGCATCTCTACCTACCTCGACACTGTCCTATCCCCCCTAGTCCAGGATCTCCCCACATACGTTCGATACACCACCCACGCCCTTCACCTCCTCCAAGACTTCGGTTTCTCCGGCCCCCAATGCCTCATCTTCACCATGGATATCCAATCACTCTACACCTCCATCCATCATGACCAGGGCCTCCAAGCCCTCCGTTTTTCCCTCTCCCGACATCCTCAACAGCACCCTTCCACGACACTCTCATTCGTTTGGCCGAATTGGTCCTCACCCTTAACAATTTCTCCTTTGAATCCTCCCACTTCCTCCAGACCAAAGGGGTAGCCATGGGCACCCGTATGGGCCCCAGCTATGCCTGTCTCTTTGTTGGCTACGTAGAACAGTCGATCTTCCATAATTACACCGGCACCACTCCCCACCTCCTCCTCCACTGCATTGATGACTGCATTGGCACCACCTCGTGCTCCCGTGAGGAGGTTGAGCCATTCATCAACTTCACCAACACATTCCACCCTGATCTTAAATTTACCTGGATCATCTCTGACACCTCCCTCCCCTTCATGGACCTCTCCATCTCCATTAATGACAACCGACTTGACACTGACATTTTTACAAACCCACCGACTCCCACAGCTACCTGGATTACACCTGGATTACACCTCTTCCCACCCTACCTCTTGCAAAAATGCCATCCCGTATTCCAATTCCCAGGAGGACCAGTTCCACCATCGAACAGACCAGATGGCCTCCTTCTTTAGAGACCGCAATTTCCCTTCCCACATGGTTAAAGATGCCTTCCAACGCATCTCTTCCACATCCCGCACCTCCACCCTCAGACCCCACCACTCCAACCGTAACAAGGACAGAATGCCCCTGGTGCTCACCTTCCACCCTACCAACCTTCACATAAACCAAATCATCTGCTGACATTTCCACCACCTCCAAATGGACCCCACCACCAGGGACATATTTACCTTCCCACCCCTTTCCGCCTTCTGCAAAGACCGTTCCCTCCATGACTACCTGGTCAGGTCCACGCCCCACGCCCCCCTACAACCCACCCTCCCATCCTGGCACTTCCCCTGTCACCGCAGGAACTGCAAAACCTGTGCCCACACCTCCTCCCTCAACTCCATCTAAGACCCTAAATGAGCCTTCTACATCCATCAAAGTTTTACCTGCACATCCACTAATATCATTTATTGTATCCGTTGCTCCCAATGTGGTCTCCTCTACATTGGGGAGACTGGATGCCTCCTAGCAGAGCGCTTTAGGGAACATCTCCGAGACACCCCCACCAATCAACCCGCACCCTGTGGCCCAACATTTCAACTCCCCTTCCCACTCTGTCGAGGACATGGAGGTCCTGGGCCTCTTTCACCGCCGCTCCCTCACCACCAGACGCCTAGAGGAAGAACGCCTCATCTTCCACCTCAGAACACTTCAATCCAGAGCATAAATGTGGAATTCAACAGTTTCCTCATTTCCCCTTCCCCCACCTCACCTCAGTTCCAAACTTGTTGTGGTTGTGTTCGCCGAGCTGAAAGTTTTTGCTGCAAACGTTTCGTTCCCTGGCTAGGGAACATCATCAGTGCTGTTGGAGCCTCGTGTGAAGCGCTGCTTTGATGTTTCTTCTGGTATTTATATTGGTTTGTTCTTGCCGCTTCCAGGTGTCAGTTTCAGCTGCAGCGATTTGTATATGGTCCAGTCGATGTGTCTGTTGATGGATGTTCTTGCCGCTTCCGGGTGTCAGTTTCAGCTGTAGTGGTTTGTATATGGTGTCCAGGTCGATGTGTCTGTTGATGGATGTTCTTGCCGCTTCCGGGTGTCAGTTTCAGCTGTAGTGGTTTGTATATGGGGTCCAGGTCAATGTGTCTGTTGATGGAGTTTGGGGATGAATGCCATGCTTCTAGGAATTCTCTGGCTGTTCTCTGTCTGGCTTGTCCTATGATGGTGGTGTTTTCCCAGTCAAATTCATGTTGCTGGTTGTCTGAGTGTATGGCTACTAGGGATAGCTGGTCGTGTCGTTTTGTGGCTAGCTGATGTTCATGGATGGGGATTGTTAGCTGTCTTCCTGTTTGTCCTATATAGTGTTTTGTGTAGTCCTTGCATGGTATTTTGTAAACTACGTTAGTTTGGCTCATGCTGGGTATTGGGTCCTTTGTTCTAGTGAGTTGTTGTCTGAGCGTGGATGTTGGCTTGTGTGTTGTGTTAGGACGTGGCTACCGTCCCATGTTCGTTTGAAGGAGAGAGACACTGGATCTGATTCAAAATATAAGCTGGTTTAATGAGAGAGCCGTACACAGAACATACAGTGAGATATTTACTCTTCACTGGAGAAGGCGCGTTCTGATCTATTGTTCTCTTTGTCTAGCTTTTAGCCCCTCACATCCCAGTGCTACATCCTTATTTGGTAAGAAGCGGTATTCTCTAATAGTATTGGTTCCAGAAGAGATAAGATTCAGTTACCTCAGTATGAGCTACGTGCAATCTAACACGGTTTCAATGTCCTGTTATCTGTTCACCCTCCCTGTGGCCCCATTATGCCATCAGTGTTTCAGTCTGTTCTTAGTGTAACATAATGGCTTACTGTTGTCTAGTGAAGCTAACAGTTTCCAGACTTGTTAGTACTACCTTACGTGAGCACTACCTAACAATAAAGTTTCTGAACACAACCTACCCTTAATAATGTTTCCTAACAGCTGTTATGAGTCCTAAGGGTCGCAGTAGTCTGGCTGTCAGTTCTGAGACGCTCCTGACGTATGGTAGAGTGGCTAGTCCTTTGGGTTGTGGCATGTCCTCGTTCCTTGGTCTATCTCTTAGGCATCTGGTGATAAAGTTGCGTGGGTATCCGTTTTCGGCGAATACCTTGTATAGATGTTCCTCTTCCTCTTTTCGCAGTTCTGGTGTACTGCAGTGTGTTGTGGCCCTTTTGAATAGTGTCCTGATGCAGCTTCGTTTGTGTGTGTTGGGGTGGTTACTTCCATAGTTTAAGACTTGGTCTGTGTGTGTTGTTTTCCTGTGTACCCTTGTGGTGAATTCTCCGTTGGGTGTTCTCTCTACTAACACGTCTAGGAATGGGAGTTGGCTATCCTTTTCCTCTTCTCGTGTGAATCGGATTCCTGTGAGTGTGGCGTTGATGATTCGGTGTGTTTTTTCTATATCTGTGTTTTTGATGATTACAAAGGTGTCATCAACATATCTGATCCAGAGTTTGGGTTGGATTTGTGGTAGGGCTGTATGTTCTAACCTTTGCATAACTGCCTCTGCTATGAGTCCCGAGATTGGTGATCCCATGGGTGTTCCGTTGATTTGTTCGTATATCTGATTGTTGAATGTAAAGTGTGCGGTGAGGCACAGGTCCAGTAGTTTAAGTATGCCGTCCTTGTTGATAGGTTCGGCCTCCTGTGTTCTGTTATGTATGTCCAGTAGGTTGGCTATTGTTTCTCTGGCTAGGGTTTTGTCAATTGAAGTGAACAGTGCCGTCATGTCGAATGATACCATGGTTTCTTCTTTGTCTATGTGTGTATTCCTGATGATGTCCAAGAATTCCTGTGTTGATTGTATGGAGTGTTTGGATCCGCTGACTAGGTGTTTCAGTTTTTGTTGTAGTTCTTTGGCCAGTTTGTATGCTGGTGTCCCTGGTAGTGATACTATGGGTCTGAGTGGGATGTCTGGTTTGTGTACTTTGGGTAGTCCATAGAATCTGGGGGTGTTGTTGCTTTCAGGTTTCATTCTTTGCTGGTCCGCTTTGGTTATCTGTCCGTTTTTTTGTAGATTCCTTAGTGTGTTGTTTATTCTATTGGTGAGTTGTGGTGTGGGGTCGGAATCCTTCATTTGGTAGGTGTTGGTGTCTGCGAGTAGTTGTTGTGCTTTACTGATGTAGTCTGATTTATCTAGGATGACCGTCATTCTGCCTTTATCTGCCGGTAGTATGATTATGTTCTTGTCATTTTTCAGTGCTTTCAGTGCTTCCCTCTCCTTGGTGTTGAGGTTATGTGTTTGTCGTTTTCTTATCATCATGGGTACTACCGTTTGTCTCACTGTTTGTTGTGTCTCTTCTGTCAGTCCATTGTTCCTGAGTGTGCTTTCTAGTGCTGCTAGGAAGTCTGCTGTGTTGGCATCCCTGTGGTTGTATTTAAGTCCCTTGGCCAGTATAGTTCTTTCCATGTCTGTGAGCTGTCTGTGGGAGAGGTTTTTAACCCAGGTGTGTGTTGTAGTGTCCTCCTTTTTGTGTGTTAGTTTGTCCATTTTTTCTCTTAGTGCTGTTTTTTTGCGGAGTGTTGTCCTGTTCTGTCCTATAGTGATAGCCTGTTCTATGGTCCGGGTCCATTCCTGATTAGTGGTTTTTGAAACTAATGACATTTTGGCGCGCAATTTCTTGCTTGTATTTGTGCAGTCGGTTGTGAGCGTCTGTGATCATTACCTGGACCATCCTGAATCCGTTCTTCTTGGCTGTTTCCCTGGCTTGTGGGTTATTTACTGGAGGTCTGTACTTGACACATTGGGGAAGGATTTGATTTTTTCTGCATTCGTGGAGGAACCGGAGTTGTTCATATGTTGCACTGAGGCGGTTAGCGCAGGATTCCCATCTCCTGGCTTGTTTCAGCGTTTCTCGGCCGTAAGTGTTCCAAACTTCCAGCTCAGCACTGCCCTCATGACTTGTCCTACCTTTTCTACCTATCCACTCCAACCTCCCCCTGCCCCGGACCTATCACCTTCATCCCTCCCCCACTTACCTATTGTACTCTATGCTACTTTCTCCCCACCCCCACCCTCCTCTAGCTTATCTCTCCACGCTTCAGGGTCACTGCCTTTAGTCCTGATGAAGAGCTTTTGCACAAAATGTCGATTTTACTGCTCCTCGGATGCTGCCTGAACTGCTGTGCTCTTCCAGCACTCCCTGCCTTCTGTCAACCAGCCAATTCTGAATCCAGATAGCCAAATCTCACTGTATCGCATACCTTCTGACTTTATGAGCCTATCAGGGGAACCTTATCAAACACCTTGCTGAAGTCAATATACACCATATCAACTGCTCAACCTTCATCTACCTGTCTCATCACCTCCTCAAAGAACTCAATAAGGTTTGTGAGGCATGACCTGCCCCTTACAAAACCATGCTGACTGCCTTTAATCACACTATGCTTTTCCAAATAGTCACAAATCCTAGCCCTCAGAATTCTTTCCAAAACCTTGCTGACCACAGACGTAAGTAATTGCCAGGGATTTCACCTTTAAGCAACCACCGATCCTCAAACAGATCACTGTTTGTAGCAAACTGCCCAACTTTCAGGACAACACCATACAACCCTGTTCTGGTAGACACTGCAAGGTGGATACCACCATTACGCATGAGGACACTTCCCACCGTGTACGTGGCAGGTACTCATGCGACTTAGCCAATGTTGTCTACCTCATACGCTGCAGGCAAGGGTGCCCTGAGGCATGGTACATTGGCAAGACTGAGCAGAGGCTACGTCAACGGATGAATGGACAGCACACAATAATCAACAGACAGCAAATGGGATGGCCTCAACTGGGACCTTGGGTTCATGTCACACTACAGGTGACCCCATTGCACTGTACACACACACACACACACACACACACACACACACACACACACACACACACACACACACACACATTCCTACAGAAGCACACACTCTCCTACTGGCCCATACACTCACACAGACCCTTTCTCATCCGCTCACACATACACTCACACATGCACCCTCTCACAGACGTATACCCCTTTACACTCACACACATGCACACACTCTCTCACAGAGACTCAGCACCCCCCTGCGCAGACAGACACCCACATACACACATAAGTGTGTGGTGTGAATTTGTACTTGCAGAATTACTTTAACTTTGCTCAAAAACTGCATGAATCCATGTAAGATTCTGTAAATCCCTTTTTTAGATTAGAATCAGTCTGCCCACTGTGGCACAGACAGCCTCACACAGGGCAGCTCACACCTTCAATGCATTATCTGGGCTGACATGACGCCAGTTGTTAAAGTTCATTGAGAACATAACTTTTACATGTTTTGCGATTTACATATGAAAGAACTGAAACCAACATGTTCATTCTAAAAGATGAGAGACTTAACAAACAATCCAGGTCTTTTTCAATATATAATTTTAGTTACATCATACTACACTTCTACTGTAAATTCTGTAACTTGCGATCTTATGTTCCACACCATCTGATGGAGGAGCAGCGCTCTGAAAGCTAGTGCTTTGTTGTGTGATTTTTAACTTTGTACACCCCAGTCCAACACCGGCATCTCCAAATCATAATCTAATGATGGCCAGATGAACACTTTTGGACAAACCAATTGGGGTCACTGATATACTTCAGAGAAGGAAATCTGCCATTCCTCTCCAGTCTCCCCCTACATGTAACTCCAGACCCACAGCACCCAAAGATCCCTCTGTGTAACAACACTCCTTAGGGTCCTGCCATTTATTTTATATTTTCCTCAACATTTATCCTGGAAAAATACATCACCTCACACTTATCCAGATTAAACTCTATCTGCCATTTCTCTGTCCAACTTTCCAGATGATTTATACCCTGCTGAATCCATTCACAACCTTCCTCACTATCCACAACTCCACCAAAGTTCATGGTGTTTGCAAACTTATTAAACAGACCGCTGACATCATCATCCAAATTATTTATCTGTTTCATAAACTACAGGGGGCTCAGCAGTGGACCCTGTTTAACACCACTGGTCACAGACCCCCATTCCCCCACATCCCTCCACAGTGACTCTCTGTGCTCTATGACCAAGCCAAATTTGTATCTAACTGACCAACTCACCCTGGATGCTGTGTGCCTTTATCTTCGGAACAAGTTTACCATGAGGGACCTTGTCAAATGCTTTAGTAAAGTCTGAGTAGACAACATCCACTGCCCTTCCCTCATCAGTCATCCTCATCACTTCCTCAAAGCACTCAATCAGGTTTGTGAGGCAGACTTCCCCTGCATAAAGCCATGGGATATCCTTCATCAGAACATTCTTTTCCAAATATGAGTAAATCCTGTCTCTCAGAATCTTCTCCAATAAATACCGATGAGAACTTAAAATAATTTCTAACGCTTTTGTAAAAACACTCATTGTTTTCACCTTGCTTGCTTTCTGTGACAGTGCAGCACATCTTTCGCACTGACCCTCAGACAGTGCAACATTCCTTCAGTACTAACCCACCAACAGTGCAGCACTCTCTCAGCACTGACCCTCTGACAGTGCGACACTCCCTCAGCACAGACCCTCCGACAGTGCCCACTCCCTCAGCACTGACCCTCTGACAGTGCGGCACTCCCTCAGCACAGACCACTCCGACAGTGCGACACTCACTCAGCACTGACCCTCCGACAGTGCCCACTCTCTCAGCACTGACCCTCTGACAGTGCGACACTTCCTCAGCACAGACCACTCCGACAGTGCGACACTCACTCAGCACTGACCCTCCGACAGTGCGGCAATCCCTCAGCACTGACCCTCCGACAGTGCGGTACTCCCTCAGCACAGACCACTCCGAGAGTGCGATACTCCCTCAGCACTGACCCTCCGACAGTGCGTCACTCCCTCAGCACTGACCCTCCGACAGTGCAGCATTCCCTCAGCACTGACCCTTTGATCGTGCAGTGCTCCCTCAGCATTGACCCTCCGACAGTGACCACTCCATCAGCACTGACCCTCCAACAGTGCCCACTCCCTCAGCACTGACCCTCCAACAGTGCCCATTCCCTCAGCACTGACCCTCCAACCCTGCCTACTCCCTCAGCACTGACCCTCCGACAGTGCGACACTCACTCAGCACAGATCACTCCGACAGTGCGACACTCACTCAGCACTGACGCTCCGACAGTGCCCACTCCCTCAGCACTGACCCTCCAACAGTGCGGTACTCCCTCAGCAGAGACCACTCCGAGAGTGCGACACTCCCTCAGCACTGACGCTCCGACAGTGCCCACTCCCTCAGCACTGACCCTCCAACAGTGCGGTACTCCCTCAGCACAGACCACTCCGAGAGTGCGACACTCCCTCAGCACTGACCCTCCGACAGTGCGTCACTCCCTCAGCACTGACCCTCCGACAGTGCAGCATTCCCTCAGCACTGACCCTTTGATCGTGCAGTGCTCCCTCAGCACTGACCCTCCAACAGTGCGGCACTCCCTCAGCACTGACCCTCCAACAGTGCCCACTCCCTCAGCACTGACCCTCCGACAGTGCCCACTCCCTCAGCACTGACCCTCTGACAGTGCCCACTCCCTCAGCACTGACCCTCCGATGGTACAGTTCTCCTTCAGTATTAACCCACTGACAATGCCACACTCCCTCAGTACTGAGCCCCTCAGATATCTGCCTTAATACGGTTGGTTCAGACAGGGAATATGAATTTCAACAATGATGATGTAAATCTTTTCATGATTTGTCTCCATTTCTCTTCAGGTCTTTGCCAATGAAGTGGTTCCTCCTCTTGTCACTGCTCCTGCCTTCAGTCTGTGGTATGTGTCTTTCTCAATGTACATCTACATATGCAGAGGAGCCTTGTGAGAGAGGGTGGTGGTGGGGGGAGGGGGTGGGAGAGAGAGAGAGAGAGAGAGAGAGAAAGAGAGTGGGGTGGGTATAGAGAGAGACGTGGGGAGAGAGACACACACAGAGAGACAGCAAAAGGCAGAAAGGATGAGGAAATATCAGTCGCAAAGGCAGATCCTAATTAGAAAATGGAACTTGGAGAGACTGGGATATTATGAAGGGTAGCATGTTAGACTGGGTGGGATATTAAAGGGAATGGGGAGTGAGGAGAAAGTGGGATTAGAATAGGTGGGATCTTAAAGGGAGAGGGGAGTGAGGGGGAGAGTGGGATTAGACTGGGTGGGATATTAAAGGGAATGGGGAGTGAGGGGAGAGTTGCTTTAGACTGGGGAGGATATTAAAGGGAGAGGGGAGTGAGTGGGTGATTGGGAGAGTGGGATTAGACTGGGTGGGATATTAAAGGGAGCGGGCAGTGAGGGGGAGAGTGGGATTAGACTGGGTGGGATATTAAAGGGAATGGGGAGTGAGGGGGAGAGTGGGATTAGACTGGGTGGGATATTAAAGGGAGTGGGGAGTGAGGGGGAGAGTGGGATTAGACTGGGTGGGATATTAAAGGGAATGGAGAGTGAGGGGGAGAGTGGGATTAGACTGGGTGGGATATGAAAGAGAGCAGGGAGTGAGGGGGAGGGTGGGAATTGACTGGGTGGGATATTAAAGGGAGCAGGGAGTGAGGGGGAGAATGGGATTAGACTTGGTGGGATATTAAAGGGAGTGGGGAGTGAGGGGGGAGAGTGGGATTTGACTGGGTGGGATATTAAAGGGAGCGGGGAGTGAGGGGCGAGAGTGGGATCAGACTGGGTGGGATATTAAAGGGAGCGGGGAGTGAGGGGCGAGAGTGGGATCATACTGGTGGGATATTAAAGGATGTGGGGAGTGAGGGGAGAGTGAGATTAGACTGGGTGGGATAGTAAGAGGAATGAGGAGTATTATGACATGGGTAACCCCTCCTGCTTAATTTAAACCTGCAACACAGGGAAGATTTATCCCCTGCAGTCATCTGTGAAAATCCGAGAGGTCAAGAACTATTTGAAGGAAAAATTAACAACTTTATTTCTTAAGGTATATGAGAGAATAACTAACCAGCAACTGTTTCCATCTCCTTCCTCTAATCTGTCTTTTTACTTTCCCTTCTGCAATACTAAGTCTAATTAAACCCCAATTAATATTTACAAAACGAAACTTCTTATCTCAAAAGGCAGCTTTCTGTTCTTCTCTGTATTCCTGTCTTCATTCCTCCTTCTAGGGGATTCTGCTTCACAGGTTATTGATTGATAAAGGTACCTTTAAGAGAGCGATTTTTCAGGCAGTCTCGACATGCTGCTGGCTTGGCAGCTCTCCTCCCAACTGTTCAATTTTCCTCAGTCTTTTACCTCCCAAATCATCGGATTATGTCATTGCCTTTTAAAATTGTAAAAGAACTAAATTCAAACTTGATTGGAATTTGGTATTTTTCAGGGTATAATTTAAACTGATTGGCCTCACTCACATTTGTTTTGTTGATTCTCGGCAACCCAGCGAACTTAGCTTTCGACCAAGTGTTACATTGTTAGGTCATTGAGAACATTTGGTGCTGTCAGGTTCTTCTGTGAGCTTTTAACTCTCTTACAGGTGCAGTACACCCACATCCTCATAACAGGAGGCAAGGGGGAGCATAGGATTAGTCTGCATGGGATTTCAAACAATTCCTACCTATCTCTGTTAACTCCTCCAGCCCGACACATCTTCCCTGTCTCTGCCACCTCTTGCAGTCCCTACACCCCCTCCCTATTTATGTAATCCCCTCCAGCCCCTACAACTCCTCTATATCTCTGTTACCCCCTCCAGTCAGTACACCCCTCCCTATCTGTGTACTCTCCTCCAGCCCCTAAACCATCCCTATCTCTGTAAACCCTTCCAGCCCCTATACCCACTCCCTATCTCTGTAACCCCTCCAGCCCCTACACCCCCTCCCTATCTCTGTAACCACTTACACCCCCTCCCTATCTCTGTAAACCCCTCCAGACCCTACGTCCCTCCTGATCTCTGTAAGCTGAGGAAGTGGGCACTGTCGGAGGGTCAGTGCTGAGGGAGTGGGCACTGTTGGAGGGTCAGTGCTGAGGGAGTGCCACACTGTCGGAGGGTCAGTGCTGAGGGAGTGGGCATTGTTGGAGGGTCAGTGCTGAGGGAGTGGGCACTATCAGAGGATCAGTACTGAGGGAGTGGGTACTATAGGAGGGTCAATGCTGAGGGAGTGGGCACGATCAGAGGATCAGTGCTGAGGGACTGGGCACTGTCGGAGAGTCAGTCCTAATGGTGTTGGGTGTTTATTCCCAGATGCTCCGACCAGTGTCCGAATCACATTCCTGTCTTCAGTTCGAGCTGGAACGTGGACATCCCTCGGCTGTCAGTCTGATGGTTATCCAGCAGCATCTTCCTATCGCTGGCGGAAGGTGTGTCCACACGGTTCAATGCCTCTCTGTTCTGGGAGTCAATGGAGGTCTCAATGTTCATTCTACGCTTCAGTTCAAGATGTTGGCTGTGAGTACATCTGTACAGCGAGGAACTCCGTGGGTGAACAGGATTCTGATCCCATCCGACTGGATATTCAGTGTGAGTGTCATCAGTGTGAGAGTCCCACTCACCAACAAACTCTCACATTATACTGAGCTAACACTTCATGTCTCTCCCTATCTCCGTAACCTCCTCCAATCCCTACACCCCCTCCCTATCTCTGTAACCTCCTCCAATCCCTACACCCCCTCCCTGTCTCTGTAACCTCCTCCAATCCCTACCACCCCCTCCCTATCTATGTAGCCTCCTCCAGCCCCGACACCTCCTCCCTTTCTCTGTAACCTCCTCCAATCCCTCCACCTCCTCCTTATCTCTGTAACCTCCTCCATCCCCTCCACCCCCTCCCTATCTCTGTAACCTCCTCCATCCCCTCCACCCCCTCCCTATCTCTGTAACCTCATCCATCCCCTCCACCCCCCCACCTCTGTCATCTCCTCCATCCCCTCCATCCCCTTCCTATCCCTGTACCCTCCTCCAGCTCCTACACCCCCTCCCTATTTCTGTTACCCCTGCAGCTCCTACACTCACTCCCTCCCTATCTCTCTAACCCCGTCCAAGCCATATACACCCTCCCTATCTCTGTAACCGCCCCTCCAGCCCCTACACCCCCTCCCTATCTCTGTAACCCCCTCCAGCCCGTACACCCCCTCCCTATCTCTGTAACCTCCTCGAGTCCTGGCCTCTAGAGTAGCACCTGAATCCCACCACCGGCTCTGCTTTCAGCCGCCTATGACCCTGAGCTCAGATATTCCCTCGCTTCACCCCTCCATCTCCCTCTTTCCTCTCAGACATTGAGGAAAGCCGACCTCTTCTCCTGATGTTGTTGAAGCAACTTGCAGTCACATTCCTGTTTCACCCTTTTCAATGCAACACCTTCTTCAGCAGGCGCTTTGAGTGTTGTTATCTTTTTTTGTCACTTTTCCTGGTTTCATTTCTGATCAGCAATTTTTTTTAGATTAGACTTACAGTGTGGAAACAGGCCCTTCGGCCCAACAAGTCCACACCGACCCGCCGAAGCGTAACCCACCCATACCCCTACATTACCCCTTACCTAACACTATGGGCAATTTAGCATGGCCAATTCACCTGACCCGCACATCTTTGTGACTGTGGGAGGAAACCGGAGCACCCGGAGGAAACCCACGCAGACACGGGGAGAACGTGCAAACTCCACACAGTCAGTTGCCTGAGTCGGGAATTGAACCCGGGTCTACAGGCGCTGTGAGGCAGCAGTGCTAACCACTGTGCCACCGTGCCGCCCTCAATCTTTCTGATGTTCCCCCACCCCACCCCTCGGAGATCCCCTGTCTCCTGTGGACCCGGATATGTGAGGGATACTGAAATCTCGGAATCATGTCTCTCTCTCTCCCCACAGACGGACCGAGAAACGTGGAGATTATTTCTGAGGATACAGTGAAGGAGGGGACCGAGATCACGTTAACGTGTCGAGGTGAAGCCAACCCCCCGGTTCATACCTACAGCTGGGGGAAAATGTGCAACAGACAACGGAAAGATCTGCGAGAAAATACCGACACGATTAGGATTCAACCCACCAGGAATGATGCATCTTATAGTTACATCTGTATAGCACGGAATTCTGTCAGCTCCCGGGATTCTACACCCAAACACATTAATGTACAGTGTAAGTAAAGAGGGTGTGGGATAACCAGAATATAGCCCCCAGACCACACTCGGAACACTGTGTTTAGATCCCTGGTCTCCACACTACAGTTGGATAGTCAGGAATTACAGAGGAGGGTGCACTTGGGAATGAGAAATTCTATGAAGCGATTATGCTCGAAACGTCGAATTTCCTATTCCTGAGATGCTGCCTAACCTGCTGTGCATTAACCAGCAACACATTTTCAGCTGTGATCTCCAGCATCTGCAGACCTCATTTTTTACAATGAGAAATTCTAGCATGGATAAGAGGGGATGAGTGGCCTCTTTCAGGATGTGAGGAATACTCTTGGTCTCTCTCTCTCTCTCCCAAATCCCATCTGAGAACTGACATTATTTCAGAATGTTCCACGATGTTCCACAGCTTTATCCCTCTCCCTGACCTGAATCGAGCTGTAATTCCTCTTATAGATGGTCCTGGAGATGTTACCATTGTTCGCAATGAGCCACAGGGAGAGGTGAAGGAGGGAGACCGGGTTACCCTGACCTGTAACTCCAGGAGTAATCCAGGAGCTCTCTACACCTGGTATAAGGACAATGTGAACACAGCAGCTAACAAGGGGACAGGGAACATCCTGACCATTCACTCCATCACCCCAACGGAATCTGGAGATTATTACTGCAAAGCGGAAAACGTTATTGGAAGACAAACTTCAAAGAGCTTCAGGATCGAGGTGCTCTGTGAGTGACATTCCCAGGTTGACCTTTTCCCAATGTAAACTCCCCGGTCTCTGTCACTACTCACTGCATGAGAGCTACTTATCCAAAAAGTCACTGTCCCCCGGTCTCTGAACTCACAGCGAGTCCCTTTCCCCAATCACCCTCCTCTCACTCCCTCTCCTGCATCGTTCCCCAGTCCAACAGCACATCGATTATAAACTTCCCACTCATCACTTTCAAATCCATCCATCACCCCCTCCCTATATCTGTATCCTCTTCCAGCCCCTTTACCCCTTTCCCCCATAACTACCTCCAATCCCTACATCAGTCCCTATCTTTATAACCTCCTCCATCCCCTCCATCCCTCTCTATCTCTGTGTACTCCTCCAGCCCTTACACCCATCTCTATCTCTGTAACCACCTCGAATCCTAAACTCTTGAGTCGCGCCTGGTTCCCGGCAATTGGGCTCTGCCATCAGCTGCCTATGACCCTGAACTCAGATATTCCCTCTGTCCATGTCTCCATATCTCTCCGTCCTGGAAAGATTGGATGAGATTCCCGACAGAATGGAAACAGACCATTTAGCCCAGCAGGTCCACACCCAATCTCGGAGAGGTAACTCACTTAAACCTACTTCCCCTACCCAATATTTACCCCTGACTAATGCACCTCACAAGAGAAAGTGAGGACTGCAGAGGCTGGAGATCAGAGCTGAAAATGTGTTGCTGGAAAAGCGCAGCAGGTCAGGCAGCATCCAAAGAGCAGGAGAATCGACGTTTAGGGCATTAGCCCTTCTTCTGGAGAAGGGCTGAAGAATGGCTCATGCCCGAAACGTCGATTCTCCTGCTCTTTGGATGCTGCCTGACCTGCTGCGCTTTTCCAGCAACATATTTTCAGCTCTCATGCACCCCACACATTGGGACAATTTCCCATGGTCAATCCACCCTAACCTGCACATCCCTGGACACTATGGGACAATTCCCCATGGCCAATCCACCCTAACCTGCACATCCCTGGGCTCTATGGGACAATTTCCCATGGCCAATCCACCCTAACCTGCACATCCCTGGGCACGATGGGACAATTTCCCATGATCAATCCACCCTAACCTGCACATCCCTGGGCACTATGGGACAATATCCACATCCAATCCACCCTAACCTGCACATCCCTGGGCACTATGGGACAATTTCCCATGATCAATCCACCCTAACCTGCATATCCCTGGGCACTATGGGACAATTTCCCATGGTCAATCCACCCTAACCTGCACATCCCTGGGCACTATGGGAACTTTAGCCTGGCCAATCCACCCTAAGGTGTACATCCCCGGGCACTATGAGACAACTTCCCATGGCCAATCCACCCTAACCTGCACATCCTTGTGTGCTATGTGACAATTATTTGACAGAGGCCATTTTCCAAGTAACCGTCCTCTCAGTCCTTCTCCAGCATCGTTCCCGGGTTCAGAAACAATTTGATTATAAACTTTCCACTCTTTGTTTTCAGATCCCTCTATCACCCCCTCCCTGTCTGTAACCCCCTCCAGCCCCTACACCCCCTCCGTATCTCTGTAACCTCCTCCCTATCACTGTAACCCCCTCGAGCTCCTACACCTCCTCACTATCTCTGTAATCCCCTCCCTATTTCTGCAACCCCCTCCAGCACCTACACCCCCTCCCTATCTCTGTAATCCCCTCCAGCCCCAACACCCCCTCCCTATCTCTGTAACCCCTTCCCTATTTCTGCAACCCCTTCCAGCACCTACACCCCCTCCCTATCTCTGTAACCTCCTCCATCCCCTCCACCCCCTCCCTACCTCTGTAACCTCCTCCATCCCTTCCACCCCCTCCCTATCTCTGTAAACTCCTCCATCGCCTGCAGCCCCTCCCTATCTCTGTAACCCCCTCTAGCCTCTCCACCCCCTCCCTATCTCTGTAAGGCCCTCCAGCCACTTCACTCTGTCCCTATCTCTGTAACCAGTTTGGCTGGACTACACCTCCTCCCACCCTGCCCCCTGTAAAAACTCCATCCCATATTCCCAATTCCTTCGTCTCCGCCGCATCCCCTCCCAGGAGGACCAGTTCCAACACTGCACAGCCCAGATGGCCTCCTTCTTTAAGGACTGCAGATTCCCCCCAAACGTGATCGACGATGCCCTCCAATGCATCTTCTCCACTTCCCGCTCCTCCGCCCTTGAGCCCCGCTCCTCCAACCGCCACCAAGACAGAACCCCACTGGTTCTCACCTACCACCCCAACAACCTCCGTATACAGCGTATCATCCGCTGTCATTTCCGCCACCTCCAAACGGACCCCACCACCAGGGATATATTTCCCTCCCCTCCCCTATCAGCGTTCCGCAAAGACCACTCCCTTCGTGACTCCCTCGTCAGGTCCACACCCCCCACCAACCCAACCTCCACTCCCGGCACCTTCCCCTGCAACCGCAGGAAATGTAAAACTTGCGCCCACACCTCCTCCCTCACTTCCCTCCAAGGCCCCAAGGGATCCTTCCATATCCGCCACAAGTTCACCTGTACCTCCACACACATCATCTATTGCATCCGCTGCACCCGATGTGGCCTCCTCTATATTGGAGAGACGGGCCGCTTACTTGCGGAACGCTTCAGAGAAAACCTCTGGGACGCCCGGACCAACCAACCCAACCACCCCGTGGCTCAACATTTTAACTCTCCCTCCCACTCCACCGAGGACATGCAGGTCCTTGGACTCCTCCACCGGCAGATCATAACAACATGACGGTTGGAGGAGGAGCGCCTCATCTTTCGCCTGGGAACCCTCCAACCACAAGGGATGAACTCAGATTTCTCCAGTTTCCTCATTTCCCCTCCCCCCACCTTGTCTCAGTCAGTTCCCTCAACTCAGCACCGCCCTCCTAACCTGCAATCTTCTTCCTGACCTCTCCGTCCCCAACCCACTCCGGCCTATCACCCTCAACTTGACCTCCTTCCACCTATCACATCTCCATCGCCCCTCCCCAAGTCCCTCCTCCCTACCTTTTATCTTAGCCTGCCTGGCACACTCTCCTCATTCCTGATGAAGGGCTTATGCCCGAAACGTCGAATTTCCTGTTCCTTGGATGCTGCCTAACCTGCTGTGCTTTAACCAGCAACACATTTTCAGCTTCATTTCTGATCAGCAATCTTTCTGATGATCCCCCACCCCACCCTCGGAGACTCCCTGTCTCCTGTGGACCCGGATATGTGAGGGATTCTGAAATCTCGGAATCGCGTCTCTCTCTCTCTCTCTCTCTCTCCCCATAGATGGACCGAGAAACGTGGAGATTATTTCTGAGGATACAGTGAAGGAGGGGACCGAGATCACGTTAACGTGTCGAGGTGAAGCCAACCCCCCGGTTCATACCTACAGCTGGGGGAAAATGTGCAACAGACAATGGAAAGATCTGCAAGAAAATACCGACACGATTAGGATTCAACCCACCAGGAATGATGCATCTTGTAGCTACATCTGTACAGCACGGAATTCTGTCAACTCCTGGAATTCTGCACCTAAACACATTAATGTACAGTGTAAGTAAAGAGGGTGTGGGATAACCAGAAAATAGCCCCCAGACCACACTCGGAGCACTGTGTTTAGATCCCTGGTCTCCACACTACAGTTGGATCGTCAGGGATTACAGAGGAGGGTGCACTTGGGAATGAGAAATTCTAGCATGGAGAAGAGAGGAAGAATGGCCTCCTTCAGGATATGAGAAATACTCTTGGTCTCTCTCTGAAATGATGTCAGTGCTCAGGGGCAGCATTTATTTGGGGATTTGGGAGAATGTTCCACAGCTTTATCCCCCTCCCTGACCTGAATCGAGCTGTAATTCCTCTTATAGATGGTCCTGGAGATGTTACCATTGTTCGCAATGAGCCACAGGGAGAGGTGAAGGAGGGAGACCGGGTTACCCTGACCTGTAACTCCAGGAGTAATCCAGGAGCTCTCTACACCTGGTATAAGGACAGTGTGAACACAGCAGCTAACAAGGGGACAGGGAATATCCTGACCATTCGCTCCATCACCCCAACGGAATCTGGAGATTATTACTGCAAAGCGGAAAACGTTATTGGAAGACAAACTTCAAAGAACTTCAGGATCGAGGTGCTCTGTGAGTGACATTCCCAGGTTGACCTTTTCCCAATGTAAACTCCCCGGTCTCTGTCACGACTCACTGCATGAGAGCTCCTTATCCAAAACGTCACTGTCCTCCGGACTCTGATCTCACAGTGAGTCCCTTTCCCCAATCACCCTCCACTCACTCCCTCTCCTGCTTCATTCCCCAGTCCAGCAATATCTCAATTATAAAATTCCCACTCATCACATTCAAATCCATTCATCACCCCCTCCCTATATCTATATTCTCTTCCAGCCCCTTTACCCCTGTAACTTCCTCCAATCCCTACATCAGTCCCTATCTTTATAACCTCCTCCATCCCCTACATCCCTCTCTATCTCTGCGTACTCCTCCAGCCCTTACACCCATCTCTATCTCTGTAACCACCTTGAATCCTAGCCTCTTGAGTAATGCCTGGTTCCCGCCAATTGGGCTCTGCCATCAGCTGCCTATGACCCTGAACTCAGATATTCCCTCTGTCCATGCCTCCATATCTCTCCGTCCTGGAAAGATTGGTTGAGATTCCCGACAGTATGGAAACAGACCATTTAGCCCAGCAGGTCCACACCCAATCTCGGAGGGGTAACTCACTTAAACTTACTTCCCCTACCCAATATTTACCCCTGACTAATGCACCTCGCACTCTGGGACAATTTCCCATGGTCAATCCACCCTAACCTGCACATCCCTGGACACTATGGGACAATTTCCCATGGTCAATCCACCCTAACCTGCACATCCCTGGGCACTATGGGACAATTTCCCATGGCCAATCCACCCTAACCTGCACATCCCTGGGCACTATGGGACAATTTCCCATGGCCAATCCACCCTAACCTGCACATCCCTGGGCACTATGGGACAGTTTCCCATGGCCAATCCACCCTGACCCGCACATCTTTGGACTGTGGGAGGAAACCGGAGCACCCGGAGGAAACCCACGCAGACACGGGGAGAATGTGCAAACTCCACACAGAGAGTCGGCCGAGGGTGGGAATCGAACCCGGATCCCTGGCACTATTACGCAGCACTAACCATTGAGCCACAGAGCCGCCAATAATGCATTCGTTAAAAGCTGACCTCTTTTCCTCATGTACCGAACATCTGCCCCTGATGTTGTTGAAGCAAATTGCAGTTGGATTGCTATTTCACCCCTTTCAATGTACCACCTTCTCAAGCAGTCACTACAAAAATACACGTTGCCTCTTTGTTGTCACTCACCTGGTTTTATTTATGATCAAGATTTAACCAACCAGCGACATCTGTACAGCACGGAATTTTGCCAGCTTCCGGGATTCTCAATCCAAACACATTATTTGACAGAATCCCTTTTCCAAGTCACCATCCACTCAGTCCTTCTCCTGCATTGTTCCCAAGTTCAGAAATAACTTGATAATAAACTACCAACTCTTTGGTTTCACATCCCACCATCACCCCCTCCCGATCTCTGTAACCCCCTCCAGCCCCTACACCCCCTCCCTACCTCTGTAACCCCCTCCAGCCCCTACACCTCCTCCCATTCTCTGTAACCCCCTCCAGCCCCCTACACCCCCTCCCTATCTCTGTAACCCCCTCCAACCCCTACACCTCCTCCCATTCTCTGTAACCCCCTCTAGCCCCTACACCCCCTTCCTATCTCTGTAACCCCCTCCAGCCCCTACATCCCCTCCCTATCTCTGTAACCCCCTCTAGCCCCTACACCCTCTCCCTATCTCTGTAACCCCCTCTAGCCCCTACACCCCCTCCCGATCTCTGTAACCCCCTCCAGCCCCTACACCCCCTCCCTATCTCAGTAAACCCCTCCAGCCCCTACACCTTCATCTCTGTAACCCATTTTAGTTCGTACACCCCTCCCTATCGCTGTAACCCACTCCAGCCCCTACAGCCCCTCCCTATCTCTGTAGCCCCTTCGAGCCCCTAGCCCCCTTCTCAATTTCTGGAGCTCCTCCAACCCCTACACCCCCTCCCTATCTCTGTAGCCCATCCAGCCCCTTCACCCCCTCCCTATCTATGTCACCCCCTCCAACCCCTACACTCCCTACTATCTCTGTAACCCCCCCCAGCTCCTATGCTCCCTCCCTATCTCTGTAGCCCCCTCTAGCCACTACGCCCCCTCCCTATCTCTGTAACCCCCTCCCTACTTCTGTAACCACCACCAGCCCCTACACTCCCTCCCGATCTCTGTAACCCCATCCAGCCCCTACACCCCCTCCCTATCTCTGTAACCCCCTCCATCCCCTAAACCCCCTCCCTACCTCTGTAACCCCCTCCAGCCCCTACACCCCCTCCCTATCTCTGTAACCCCCTCCAGCCCCTACACCCCCCTCCCTATCTCTATAACCCCCTCAGCCACTTCACCCTCCCTCTCTCTGTAACCTCTGTCAGCCCCTACACTCCCTCCCTATCTCTGTAACTCCATCCAGCCCCTACAGCCCCTCCCTATCTTTGTAACCCCCTCAAGTCCCTACACTCCCTCCCTATCTCTGTCAGCCCCTTCAACCCCTCCCTATCTCTGTAACCTCCTCTAGCCTCTACAATCCCTCCCTATGTCTGTAACCCCCTCCAGTCCCTACACCCCCTCCCTACCTCTGTAACCCCCTCCAGCCCCTAAACCCCCTCCCTACCTCTGTAACCCCCTCCAGCCCCTACACCCCCTCCCTATCTCTGTAACCCCCTCCATCCCCTACACCCCCCTCCCTATCTCTGTAACCCCCTCAGCCACTACACCCTCCCTCTTTCTGTAACCTCTGTCAGCCCCTACAACCCCTCCCTCTCTCTGTAACCTCTGTCAGCCCCTACACCCCCTCCCTATCTCTGGAACCTCTTCCAGTTTCAGCCTCTTGAGCAATTCCCGCATCCCATCGCTCTCCCCTTTGTGACCCTGACCTTTGGCATTCTGTCCCTAAATCATTTTAACTCTTTCTCTTCCTTATAAACTGAGCCCTTTTACCGAAGAACTGTCCATTTTTCTGCCCTGTGGGATCTGTGACTGATTTTCCTGTGACTTCACCCCTTGCAATGTCTCCCTCAGTGAGTGATGCTCAAGTAATCCTATCGGAAAGATGTTGTGAAACTTGAAAGGATTCAAAAACGATTTACAAGGATATTGCCAGGGTTGGAGGAACTGAGCTACAGGGAGTGGCTGAACAGGCTGGGGCTGTTTTCCCTGGAGCGTCGGAGGCTGAGGGGTGATCTTATAGAGGTTTACAAAATTATCAGGGGCATGGATAGGATACATCTTTTCCCTGGGGTGGGGGAATCCAGAACTAGAGGGGCATAGGTTTAGGGTGAGAGGGGAAAGATATAAAAGAGACCTAAGGGGCAACTTTTTCACGCAGAGGATGGTACGTGTATGGAATGAGCTGCCAGAGGATGTGGTGGAGGCTGGTACAATTGCAACATTTAAGAGGCATTTAGATGAGTATATGAATGGGAAGAGTTTGGAGGGATATGGGCCGGGGCTGGCAGATGGGACTAGATTGGGTTGGGATATCTGGTCGGCATGGATGGGTTGGACCGAAGGGTCTGTTTCCATGCTGTGCATCTCTATGACTCGATGATTCTATGTCTCTCACTGAGGGTCTTGTCCCTTTCTGTCAGATGCCCCTCGGAATGTGATGGTGTCGATCTCCCCATCGGGCAGTGCGATACACGAAGGTGACAACATCACCCTGAGCTGCACCAGCGACAGTAACCCCCCCAACCAGCTGGTACAAGTGGGTACGGAGACAGGGAGAGGAGACTGAGCCCCTAGAATCAACTGAGAGAGACCTGACCTTGTACAGAATCACTCCCAAACAGGAGGGTGTGTACTCCTGTGAGGCGGGGAACACGGTTGGTGCCAACAGGTCGGACGGTCGCAGGATAGCGTTTGGGAGTAAGTAAGCAGCCCTGATATTGATGTCTGACTCTCTGCCCTTACACTGAGTGTTCAGCACAGCCCTCAGTGTACACATTGCTCTACTCCCATTTGTCAGTCGCCTCAAATGACAGCTGGGGATTATTGACAGTTTATACCTTGAGTCACCTCAGCTGAGGAAGGATTTCCTTATCTTAGAGTCAGCACATTGAGGTTTCACCAAATGGAATCCTGGAATGTGGGGCAGAGAAGAGATACAATCAATCATAGAATGTCTGCAGGGTGTAAAGAGACCATTCAGCCCATCAGATCCACAGTGACCCTCTGATGAGCATCCCAGATACAGCCTAGCCTCATATCCCCACATTTCCATTGGCTAACTCACCTAGCTTGCACACCCCTGGACACTATAGGACAATTTTGCATTGCCATTCCACACTAACTTGCACATCACTGGACAGTATGAAATAAGAGGTGTTCCCACTGTATTCCAGCAAATTCTACAATAACCAAGGGGAGGAAATAAATACAGTAACTTTCACAAGAGGAAATGAACCAGGGAAACTAGTGGGAGAAAAGGCCAACAAGTCCCTGGTCCTGATGGGATGCAGCCTCAGATAAGAAAGGAAGTAACTAATGTTAGAACGCTCACTGATTTTTCAGTGTTTTTGTTTGTATTGTTTTACCAGTTTTGGTTGGAGTTGTGAATTGGGAAGTATGAGCTGAAAATGAACTGTGGAATTTGGGACAGCTTGTGGTAAAAGGAAGATAGCAGACCAACAAGCATCTGTTTGTTTGTGAGGCCAGGCCTGGAGGCTGATTGCAGGCAGATTCTTGGTCAAAGGAATTCCAACAGACAAAGTGAAGGGTATTGTGTTTAAACAGATCGCAGAAGGTGGCTATTAACGAGGTCTGTATCTGGGAATTGGTTCCAGCAAGTCTGGAAGAGGCCCTATGTTGAAGCAGACAGCAGTTGTTGAATGGTTATTGAGACCTCAGGAAGAGCCAATCAGACTATCAGAGATGCTGCACTTGCTCTTAATATACTTATAAAAAGTCTTGGGATTTTTCTTGATCCTGTCAGCCAAAGATATTTTATGACTTCCTTTTTAATCTATTCCCTAACTCTCTCAATTCCTATTACAGAACCACATTTCATTTTTTTTGGTATAGACATGTACACAACAGCTGGTTGTTCACCCTTCCCCTTCAGAATGCCTGGCAGCTACTCTGGAGCTCTGACCAGGAGAATAATATCCCATTCGAGAGTCCCATCTGTGGACATAGAGAGTTATAGAGTCATGTAAGGTCACACCTCAGCCTCCGATACTCCAGGGAAAACAGCCCCAGCCTGTTCAGCCTCTCCCTATAGCTCAAACCCTCCAACCCTGGCAACATCCTTGTAAATCTTTTCTGAATCTTTTGAGTTTCACAACTGCAAGCAATATTCCAACAGTGCCCTTACCAATGTCCTGTACAACCGCAACGTGACCTCCCAATTCCTGTACTCGACACTTTGACCAATAAAAGAAAGCACACCAAATGCCTTATACACTATCATATGTATCTGCGACTCCACTTTCAATGAGCTATGAACCTGCACTCCAAGGTCTCTTTGTTCAACAACACTCCCGATGACCTAACCATTAAGTGTGTTAAGGTTTGCTTTCCCAAAATACAGCACCTCGCACTTATCTGAATTAAACTCCATCTGCCACTTCTCAGCCCATTGGCCCATCTGGTCCAGATCCTGTTGTAATCTGAGGTAACCCTCTTCGCTGTCAACCACACCTCCAATTTTGGTGTCATCTGCAAACTTACTAACTGTACCTCTTATACTCACACCCAAATCATTTATGTAAATGATAAAAAGTAGAGGGGCCCAGCACCGACCAGCCAACCTTTTCCTTCTTGCACTCTGCAGCAGAGCCAGTTGCGACACTGCAAACTTTCCCCCGATAGGCCACCCCCCGACAACAGTATCCAGCACGTGATATCTGTTTGTGAGGGAATGGCCACAGGGGACTCGTGCATGACCTGACCACAGTTTTCCTGGTGGTTGTCCCAGACCTTTCTGCCTGTGTCGCTCTTCCGTATGGTGCAACAGCTCAGTATATGTGCTATCCACAATGTCCTCAGCGTCATGGATGCTCCATCATGACTCCATCTGCAGCTGCATCTGCTCCTTGTACCAAATCAGGAGCTGCAGCTGAATATACGTCTTGAATACATGGTCACCAAGGAGACTGGAAGTGTCTGTGATTCCACACATTATTGCAGGAGGAGCATTCCGCAGTGCCGAGTTCTCCTTAGCAAGTACAAACAATAAACTAGGAATAAACTACCCAACCTCACCCATTACTCACCAAGTCAGATTTCTCTATTCCTAAAGAATGACAAGGCACAAGGATAAGGACGTTACATTCTGTCTCCCGACAGGTTTTACTCTGAGCCCCGAAAATTGGTTCCTAGGCAACCAATCCTCTTTCCCTGAGCTAATTTTTAAATTGTGAGGTCACCTCAGGAGACCTGCCTCTGGACAGAGTGAAGGCTCCAACCTTTCTGCTCCTCTCCGACTGCTGCTCTGACAAAGCATTGGGCTGGAGGAGGTGACAGAGATAGAGGTGTAAGGGCTGGCAGACCTTACAGAGATAGTGACAATTGTAGGGGCTGGAGGAGGTTACACAAAACGGGAGGGTGTGTGCAGTGGAAGGAGGTTACAGAGACAGCGAGGGGGTATAGGGGCTGGAGGGGGTTCCAGAGATGGGGCGTGTAGGGTCTGGAGGGGATTACAGAGATAGAGAAGGGGTATAGGGGCTGGAGGGGGTTCCAGAGATAGAGAGGAGGTGTAGGGGCTGGAGGGGGTTACAGAGATAGGGAGGGGGTGTAGGGGCTGAAGGAAGTTACAGAGATGGGGGGAAGGGGGTGTAAGGGCTGGAGGGGATTACAGATATAGGTAGGGGGTGTAGGGGCTGGAGTTGGTTACAGAGATAAGGAGGGGGAGTAGGCCCTGGAGAAAGTTACAGAGACAGGGAGGAGGTCTAGGGGCTGGAGGGATTTACAGATATAGGGAGGGGATGTACAGGCTGGAGGAGGTTACAGAAATAAGAAGGGGGTGTAGGGTCTGGGTGGGGTTACAGAGATAGGGAGGGGGTGTAGCGGGTGAAGGGGTGTACACATATAGCGTATTCTGTAGCATTTGGAGGATGTTACAGAGATAGGGAGGGATGTATGGAAGGAGGAGATGACAGAGGTAGGGAGGAGGCTGGAGGGGCTCGAGGAGGCTACAGAGGTAAGGAGGTTGTTTAGTAGCAGGAGGAGGTTACAGAGGAAATGACAAGTGAATGGGCTGTGCCATGTCACAGAGGTGATATTGGGTACAGGGGCTGGTTGAGTTTAGAGATTGTGGCAGTTGTTGAATGGGTTGAGGTGACAAAGATAGGGAGAGTTCTCACACACTCACTTGTAGTAGTTTCCTCCAGTCTCTGGGTAATGTCTGGAGCTGTTTATTTAATGGAATCTGAAATTCTGTGCAGTGGTCTGTTGAGATCATGGCTGATTTACATGAGACCAAGAGAGATGTCACACTCTGTGAACAACGTTTCCAGATTTCTCTCCAACAATTCACAACAACACAATCCTGTGTGGAAAAAAGAGAGAAACCTTTGACAGGGAATCCCCCAGGACAAACCTGCACTGTCTCCAATATCCCACACTTTGATTTGATTCATTCACTAGCTTCATTCCTGTAAGTCAGACCTGATACTGTCAGCACTGCCCTTCCCGGATGGACACCAGTGAACCAGATGGGTTTTGCTGACAATCTTCAATGATTTCATGGTTATCATTGGATCCTGAATTCCAGATTTTAAATTTACACACATTCCAGCATCAGCTAGAATGGATCCAACCTGCAATCTCCAGACAGCACCACACTGTCTGCATGATTCCTGTAGAGATATTAACACTAGACCATCGTCACCCCACTAAAGTGGAAGGTCAGAATGGCACTCGCAGCAAGTTCACAGTGAAAAGATCTTGGAGACTTTGGTGTCTCTGAGAAACCATTAGTTGCTCAGAAAGACACATTTTATATTTCATCCCAGTGGTTTTTCTGGTTTGGAAGACAGTTTGGAGCCAATCAAATTGCTGTGGGTCTGGAATCACATGTAGGGTCGGCCGGGTAAAATTTCAGGAGATTCCCATAAGTGAAGGCCATAAGTGAACGAGCTGGGTGTTTACAACAATCAGCAATGGTTACACAGTCTCAATTAGGCAAATGTTTTAATTACAGATCTTTTAATTAAATTTAAATTTCACCATCTGTAACAATGTAATGTGAACCAATGTTCCCAGAACATTAGCTTTGGATTCTGAATTGTTCAACCAGTGACATTCTCACTCTATCACTGCCACAGTTGGAGTGACGTGGAGCCTGAGAGAGATTGAACATGGACAGGAAGTGATTAACCCTTTCTCTGTATTTTCTAGATAACAGAGGAGAGAGTCTGCATGTGATCCTGATCCTGGGAATACGAGCTGGGATATTCATTGTAACTGTTGTTCTCACTGTTGCTGGTGTTTGTGTCTGTGAGGGGGAAACTGTTAAAGGAAGCTGAAAGGCTGCTTCAAGCTTTATCAGTGCAACCAAATCCCATGGGATGTTGGGTTAAGGGAACTGGTTCGGATTGTCTGAGAGCCATAGAATTCTCAGGTAACCATTCAGTCCATTGAGCTATGCCAGCTGTCTCTGTACAGTAATGCAGTCAGTGCCATTTCCCCACTCACTCCTCATTGTTCTGAGAGTTTATTTCCCACAAATATTCATCCAAATTCTGTTTGAAATCAGTGAGCATCTTCCCTTCCACACCACCTTGTAGGCAATGAGATCCAGATTATTATCACTCACAGTGTATAACAGTCCTTCCTCACAACCCCTGCTCTGTCTATCCCACCCCGAATCTTCAATATGTCTCCTTGGTCCTTGTACCTTCAGCAAAAGGGAACAGCTTTCCTTTGTCTCCCTGATCTAAACCTGGCCCCATCTCGTCCTCATCAGTCAGATTCACCCCCAGTCACCGTCGCTCTGAGAGGAACAGCACCAACTTCCCCAAATGAACCCTGTCACTGAAATCCCCGCTCATTGGAACTGTTCAGGGAAATCTCTTCCATATCCTCTCAGACTCTCACATCCTTCCTGAAATGCACTGACCAGAACTGGACACAATGATGTCTTTGTAAACTAAGCAGACCTTTATAAACTCAGTGTAACTTCCTTGCCTTTGTCCTTGACAGCTCGATCTATAAAGTTCTTGTTCTGTACATCAGCGCAAACAGCAATTTACCAGCAGAATGTCTTCAGCAAATGGAGTCCAATTAAACTTCAGTGTGTGTGCTACTTAGTGTATTGACAGAAACCCCAAACACCCTCATCCTTTCTGCTCCCCAAGTGCTGTTGTGTGACCCTGTCTTACCCAAGATGGAGTGCTGCCAACGTGGTTGAATAGCCCTGAACTGAAGTGTGACTTCACTCAGACCTGAACATGCTTTCTGAATGTTGCATCTTGTGTAAACAGTGAGAAATTGCAGCAAGCTTGTTGGTTATGAACAACTTTACCGTTATTGGATTAGATTAGATTCCCTACAGTGTGGAAACAGGCCCTTCAGCCCAACCAGTCCACACCCCACCTCTGAAGAGAAACCCACCCAAACCCATTCCCCCACATTTATCCCTGACTAACGCATCTAACACTGTGGGCAATTTAGCGTGGCCAATTCACCTGACCTGCACATCTTTGGATTGTGGGAGGAACCCAGAGGAAACCCACGCAAACACAGGGAAAATGTGCAAATTCTACACAGACAGGCGGGAATCGAACCCAGGGCCCTGGTGCTGTGAGGCAGAAGTGCTAACCACTGAGCCACTGTGCCATCCAAAGTGGAATGAAATACTCAGATACATAAATATCAATTCAACTTCATATTGATTCAAAATTGTTGACTCAAGATTACCTCACATGTTCTCATCTTCCCCACATTGTTTGAATTCCTGGGCCAACTTTCCAATGTAAACATGTCACATTGTAGTTACAGCCTCCTGCCTGTGGTGGTGCTGTAATCTGCATCTCAGATGCTGGAGGAAATAATGTGGTGGAGAACAGGTCATTCTTCTGTAACACAACAGTTGCATTATTGTGCTACCCTGCATTTTTGATAAATCGCACTTTGGAAACAGTGCTTAATGTGTTGGTGATGTAATTGCGTTACATTTTAAATGTTCATGTTTTAGAAACAGTGTCACCAATTCATCAATTATGTTATAGTGAATTTACGTTAACAAAATGCACATTATAGCAGAATGACCTGTCACTGAAATTTCTGAGACATGGATTTCAAAGGAATTTTTGTACTGAGCTTAAAAATGTTTTAAGATAGAGCTTATTCAGTGTGCTCTCATTAGTAATGACATCACTCCCTCAATATCACCCTCTGACAAAGGACACACCCTCAATACTGACACTCCAATAGGATAGTGGTCTTAAAGGAATAACCCTCTAACAAAGTCTCATAGTCCCTCCCTATCACTTTGCGATGATGTTATGGCTTTAAGAGATGTATTTTGTCCTGTCTTTGTTTTGAAGAAAGGTTTTCAGGCTGAGGGTTGTTGTCCATTGAAAACCTATAAAACAGCTTAGGTATTTTCAAAGATGGAAGAATAGAAGCATCCTGAATGGGTGTGATCAAACTCCCACAGAACCTGGATTTTAGGTTTAACTTTCAACAGTTGTTGCTGAGGTCTCAACAGAGTGTGGAAGCTGGAGGATGTCTCTCCCTGCTTCACTCGCTCACTGAATGATCTCTTGATGTTTTTTCTTACTGCTGCTGGAGTTGCATGTCAGACAATCTGTTTTTCTGAAATTACCTGTTGCCAATGGTGTGTTTATGGGGTGTTACGATATTACAACAGTTACTCTTTAGTAGTAAAATAATTTCTTATTCTGTTTAGTTTTCAAATATTCTAATTGCCTTTTCCATTTATTGTCTTTTAACTATAGTGTATGAATAAAGTGTGTTTAACTTCAAACCTGGTCGTTTGACCGATCAAACTGTATCCGGAACACAATGCCTTGCACGTACCTTTACAAGAAGAAAATGTGAGGGTTAGGCTGTGTTCTGGATTTTTTGTGGGGGTTTACTCTGGTCCATGGCAGACTGGGGACTCTTAGTTGGATCAAAATCTCTAATTCAACTTTGAGTTCAGGATTATTGTACTCAAAGGTAGCGAGTGGTAAGTGTTTGTGTCTTTTTTTTGGGGTGTTGAATTTGATTAATTTAAACAGGGTGGGCCTTGTTTTAATGGCGGCACGGTGGCACAGTGGTTAGCACTGCTGCCTCACAGCGCCTGAGACCCGGGTTCAATTCCCGACTCAGGCGGCTGACTGTGTGGAGTTTGCATGTTCTCCCCGTGTCTGCGTGAGTTTCCTCCGGGTGCTCCGGTTTCCTCCTACAGTCCAAATATGTGCGGGTCAGGTGAATTGGCCATGCTAAATTGCCCGTAGTATTAGGTAAGGGGTAAATGTAGGGGTATGGGTGGGTGGTGGGTCGGTGTGGACTTGTTGGGCTGAAGGGCCTGTTTCCGCACTGTAAGTCTAATCTAATCTAATAATGGCTCTTTCAGTCACTAAGAGTTTCTTAGGGCTGGAGAAAGTTGCTTTGGCAGTTCTACAAAAAGTGAGCAAGGAAAAACATTAGGAATTGGCAAACCAGCTGTAGTTGGGGTTGGCTGTGTCTGTGAGGAAAGAGGAGATTTTTGTGGCAATCACGCAGCATTTACAATTGCCAGGAACACCATCAGAATCTTTGGAAATGGTTAAAATGTAATTGCAAATGAAGCAGCTTGGGTTAGAGGCAAAAGAAAAGGAAAGAATAGCCTTGGCAGAACAAAAATAAAGAGAGATTGAAATGAGACAGCTTGAATTATGATTCAAAGCAGCAGAAAAAGAAAAAGAGAGGAAATCCCTAGTAGAAGGAAGGGCGTGAGAGAGAGACAGAGAAGAAAGACTGAAGGAGAGAGAGAAGAATTGGAGAAAGAGGTAAGATTTGAACTTCAGAGGTTGGAACTGAAAACCCAAAGTCAAGATAAATTGTCGGAGGTAGAGGTGAAAGTAGGAATAATGATGAGGATAGTGACGGAGAGCAATCCCATCTGAGCTAAAGGCCTGGTGGGATCTGTTTAAATATGCTCAAGCATCACCAACGTTCAACAAGAAGGATCTAGAAGCCTTTTTCATTCCATTTGAGAAAATGGTGAAACATATGAAATGGCCAGGGACCATGTGAGTATCATTGATTTAAACAAAGTTGGTATGTGGAGCCAGTGAAGTATTTGCATTGCCAACACAGGAGCTATCTGGTGATGGTAATGAGGTGAAAAATGCCACCTTAAATGCATATGAACGAAGACCAGAAGCTGAATTAAGCGTTTCAGGAGAGGGATCCTGGTCAAACATACATTGCGTTTTAAAGGATCAAACACCATAAACTTGATAGATGGAGAAAAGTATTGAAAATATATCACACATATGATGCTCTGAGAGATGATTATTTTGGAGGAATTCAAAAAATCACTTCCTGAAGCACTCAGAACTGACGTGGAAAAGCAGAGATTTAAAACTAAGATTAACAGCTGAAATGGCAGGTCATAATGACTTAGTTCATAAATTAAAATTTGACTTCCAACATCAATCTTAATCTGTGAAGGATAGTAATTGGGGAAAAGAGAAATCCTCAGGTGGTAAGGGAAAGGAGATCCCATTGAAGATAGTAAAGATAGTTTGCCAGAGGGTGAACAGGAACCCCATGATGGGGAAAGAGAAGTAAAAATGTTCCAGTGTTTTCACTGTAATAAAGTAGGCCACATCAAGTCGCAATGCTGCTGGTACAGGAGAAGGACTGGGAAGATGGATGTGGGAAAACAGGATAAACCAGTGAATATTGTTATTGTGGGAAAGGAAAGTGCAGGGGAAGCTAAACAAAAGCTGTGAAAGAATGCACAATCTGATCAGAGGTTGGTTGAGAAGAGAATGCCAGATCTCTTTATAAAGAAGTTACTTGTGAGGGTAAGGGTTACTCATGTATGGCAGCAGGAGCAGGTAAAAAAATTAACATTTTCAGTGATATGGGAGGAAGTCAATTTTTGATAGGGAGAGATGAGGAGATATGTAATTACAAGGCATATTGCCAGGAAAAGTGGTTACACATGGAATTCATGATGAGAAGTGCAGTGTTTCATGATTTAAAGTGAGGTTGGAAAGTCCAGGAAAAAGTGGTGATGTGGTGGTAGGAGTAATCGAGAAATTCTCAGTTCCAGGAATGCAATTTATCCCTGGTCATGGTACAGCTGGATCACAGGTGAGAGTGATGCCTACAGCAGTTGAAAAGCCAGTGGAATATCAGGCAACTGAGGTGTACCAGGAAGGATATCCTGGGATTTTTCCTGACTGTATGGTAAGACGGTCACAAAACCACAAGTGGAATCAGGAGGAGAAACCAAAACATGAAGACAAGGAAGTTGGAGTTCAATTATCAAAGCCTCTGTCTGATCAAATGGTTGAGAACAAACAGGAACAAGTGGAAGATGAAGTGGATATCTTTAGTTCAGAGAAAGTAAGTGAATTACAACAGGAAGATGAAAAACTAAAGCAGCTGTATCAAAAGACATACATAGAAGGAGAATCTGAGTGTATCCCAGAATGTTAGTACCATAACAATGACTTCTTGATGACGAAATGAAGACCATCGCATATTCAGGTGGAAGGGAAGTGGACAGAAGTCCATCAGATTGTATTACCAGTGGGTTACAGAAAGGAGGTGTTGTGGGTAGCACATGAATTACCAGTAGGAAGTCACATGGGAGTTAGGACATCACATGCCAAAATACAGAAACATTTTTGTTGGCATGCATAAGGATGTAGTGAGTTTTGCCAAGCATGTCGTGGGTGCCAGGAAAACCTCAAGCAGTAATAAAACCAGCACCCTTGATGCCCGTTCCCATGTTTGAGGAACCTTTTATATTGGTTCCATAGGACCCCAACTTTAAACATAAAATGGGCATCAGTGTGTATTCACCATATGAATGAGTTTACTAGATTTATCAGATGTAATTCCATTATGCAGTATCACAGTTAAAGGGATTGTGGAAGAATTACCCAAATTCTTTACGAGGTATGGACTACCCACAGAGATATAATCAGGGTCACATTTACATCCAAAGCATTCAAGGAGGTTATGGATAGAGTCATAGAGATGTACAGCACAGAAACAGATTCTTCAGTCCAAATTGTCCATACCGACCAGATATCCTAACCTAATCTAGTCATATTTGTCAGCATTTGGTCCATATCCCTCAAAACCCTTCCTGTTCATATACCCCTCTAAATGCTTTTTAAAAGCTACAATTTTACCAGCCTCCACGACTTCCTCCAGCAGCTCATTCCACACATGCACCACCCTCTGCATGAAAAAGTTGCTCTTTAAGATCCTTTTATATCTTTCCCCTCTCACCCTAACCCAATGCCCTCTAGTTCTGGACTCTTTCATTTCAGGGAAAAGACCTTGTCTATTTATCTTATCCATGTCCTTCATGATTTTATAAACCTCTATAATGTCACCCCTCAGCATCTGACACTGCAAGGAAAACAACCTCAGTCTATTCAGCTTCTCCTTGTAGCTCAAATCCCCCAGCCCTGGCAACATCCTTGTAAGTCTTTTCTGAATCCTTGCAAGTTTCACAAAATCCTTCTTCCATGCCATATTCCAATCGTGGCCTGAACAATGTCCTGTACAGCCACAACATGACCTCCCAACGCCCATATTCAGTGTTCTGACCAATAAAGGAGCTTGGAAATAAAACAAATCAAAACCACTCGATACCATACAGAATCAAAAGGAGCACTAGAACGGTGGCATCAAACTTTAAAGACTATGTTGAAGGCTTATCATCAAGACTATCCAGAGGATTGGGATAAAGGAATTCCATTTGTACTTTTTTGTAATTTGGGATGCACCAAATGAATCTATCAAATTCAGTTCATTTGAATTAGTTTTGGGCTTAAGTTGAGAAGACCACTGCAATGGATTAATTGAAAATTGATGTGTCAGAGTTTTGAGACCGTACAATTCGACTAGGTGTCAGATTTTAGTGTAGAGAGCAAGTGAGTTGGCTCGACAACATTTGAAAGTAGCTCAGAATATAATGAAAGAGGAAGTAGAGAAGAAATCAAAAAATTTCAATGTTGCTAGTGGAGATAAAGTTATTTCCAACGGTAAGCGAATGTTTACAGGCAAGTTTTAGTGGACCTGATCAAATTGAAAGGAAATTGAATAAGGTGAATGATTGCAGAAATCAGATCAGATTGTTCTGAATTGGGCATTCCTCAACTTAGACAGTGAAGAAGTTCTCAAAAACTGGGATAAATTATTGAGTTATCTTTCAGCGGAAATTCAAAGTGTCCTGAAAGAGTTATTCCAATCACATAGAGAGACATAGCTGGGAAGCACTAATTAAATTATGTATGATTCCAATCCAGAAAATGCTGTTCCAATTAAGCAACATCCTTAGTGACTTGTCCTCTGAAGTTGGCACATGTTCAAATAGAAATTGAATGCATGTTGAAAGACAACATCAGGGACTGGAGCTCACCCATAGTAATGGTGCCGAAACCAGGTGGTACCCAATGATTATGTGTCGCCTATTGCAAAGTCATAACCTATTCCACATTTGGAAGACTGTATTGAGAAGATGGGACACGGAACATAGTCTTCTAAGTTGGACCTACTCGGTTACATGGCAGGTACCTTTATGAGTGGAGACAGTTTCAGTTTCTGTAACACAGAATGAGCTATACCAGTTTGAAGTCATGCCATTTGGTCTGAAAATCCACTAGCCACATTTCAAAGACAAATTAATAAAGTCATTTCTGGATGACCCCACTGTGTGCTGTATATCGATGAGCTGGTGATTTTAAGGCACACATGGAAGGAACATTTGCAGCATTTATCGGAATAGTTTGATTGACTTTGGGAGGTGGGCTTGGTGATAAACCTGGCTAAGGGTGAGTTTGTAAAAGGCCGACTTGCATTCCTGGGCCATGTCATTGGACATGGACAGATGGCCCATGGGATGTGAAAACAAATGTTATTGGGGAGTCTTACATCCCAGCAGCAAAGAGGGCAGTGCTGTGATTCCTGGGATTGAGTGTTTTTTATTGGAATTTCATCCCCAAGTTTAGCAGGATGTTTCCTACACTGACTGACCTATCAGCGGGCAGCAAACCATCAGAAGGTATTTGCCAGCCTGAACGCTGTATTAACCACTGCCCCAGTGCTAGCCACACCTCATTAAGCAAAGCCATTCAAGGTATCGGTGCTGTACTCTTGCAAGAAGACGACGAGAAGATGGATATTGGGTATTTTTGCAGAAAATTGAATAATCATCAACAGAATTGTTCCCAATGAAGAAGGAAACCTTGAGCTTAGTATTGGAGTTACAATATTTCAACTTTTCTATTGTTAGTAATGTGTCTAAGATATTAGTGCATACTGACCACATCCTTTTAAGGTTCTTAGAAACATTTAAGGAGAAAAAGTTGAGACTGTTTAGATGGAGTTTATAATTGCAGCTATTCAATGTGAAACCTTTATACCCAGCAGAATGAAGAGGTGTCAATTGTTATGACACAATGGTGAACCCCTCTGTCAGTGAAACCAAAACCCAGAAAAGCACACCTCGCCTTGTAATCTGTAATGAGTGACTGAGAACTCCCAAATTGCACTATGTTTAAAAAAAAATCAATTTCGTTTTTTAACTTGAAAAATGAACATTAAACAACAATTATTCATAATTCTAAGACCCCTTTTCTCTTTCCCGCTCATTACTTGCCTCCAACTCGATAACAACATGCTGTTCCAATAAAACACTTGTTGGAATACATCAACTTAATTGCACAACCACACAGCGGCTGTCATCTTCGGTGTCTGTCTTTTCCAGATGAAGATCTCCCCAGGTTGTCTTCTTTCTTTTTACTGTGAGTATGTTTCGTATGAATAAGTATCTTTGGCAGAGAGTGTTTCTTACTTACTTGGATCTGTGTTGATGGCAGTTGCTCTATCCGCAATATTCAAAACTTCTGCATTTTTATATTCATAACGTCAGATCATTTCATTGGTTTGATGTTGGCAAAACAGTAAATTCAAACTTGATTAAGTTTTAGTTTCCAGGGCTATAATTTAAACTGATTACAGTCATAAAGATGTACAACACAGAAACAGACACTTCAATCCAACTCGTCCATGCTGAATAGTTACACTAAACTGATCTAGTCACATTGGCCAGCACTTTTCCCATATCCCTCTAAACCTTTCCAGAAGGCTCTTAAATGCTGTAATTGTACCAGCCTCCACCACTTCCTCTGACAGCTCATTCCATACACGCACCACCTTCTGCATGAATGCATTGCCCACAAGGTCACTTTTATATCTTTCCCCTCTCACCTTAAACCTGTGCACTCTAGTTCTGGACTCCCCCATGCCAGGGAAAATACCTTGTCTATTTACCCTCGCCATGCCCCTCATGATTATATAAACCTCTATAAGGTCACCCCTCAGCCTCTGACAATCCAGGAGCAACAATCCCAGCCTATTCTGGATCTCCCTGTTGCTCAAACCACTCAACCTGGCAACATCCTTGTAAATCGTTTCTGAACCCTTTCAAGTTTCACCATTGGTTAAATTTGAATTATTATCAAAACAGCAACCTACTCAGGTATCCATTTCACAACTAAATGTTACATGTTTCCAATTTTCCAGTACACTCTGAGACAACTATCTAGGTGTTTGTAATCTCTCAGTTCAGAATAGCATTCACTCTCTCTTAATGGTACAGTCCATGCCTTCAACATCATAACATCAACGCATTGTTGTGACTTTCATAAAGTAAGAAGGAGGCATTTGGTGGTGGTGGAGAAATGTGGACTAAAATAGACTGTGGTAGGAGGGTTAGTAAGGAATAGATCTCTCTCAGCTGCTCCACGCGCTCTCTGAAATTTCTCTGGATTTGTTTTTACCTCCAGGGCTGCTGGAGTTGTGTGTGAGACATTTCTGTTTTCTGAATATGCCAATTGGCAAGGGTGTGTTTATGAGATGTTACTATATTGGAACTGTAACTGTTTAAGAGTAAAATAATCTGTTATTCTGTTCAGTTTTCCAGTAGAGTAGTTAAGTAGTTCGTAAGAATAGTTAAGTAGTTAAGTTCCTCTTTCTTTTGTTTGTAATTTAACTATATAGTGCTTGAATAAATTGTGTTTTGCTGAAAGGTGAATATTTTGACCAATCAAATTGCATCTGGAACATCCCATTTACCTTTGAAATAAGAGGTTAGGGTCTAGTATACCTTCCTAATGTATTTTGCGGGGTCTAGTCTGGTTCAGGACACCTGTTATTAGCCCGTCACTCAGACAAATGGTGACCTGAGATAAACCTTGGAAGATGTTCTCCACCCTGCACTGCAAAATGGCAGAGGCTGATGATCCCACAAATGGCAGTCTCATATATTGGTACAAACCCTTATGAGTATTAATTGTCGCATGCCTCTGGGAATCCTCATTGAACTGCAATGGCAGGTATGCGTAGGTCATGTCCAGCTTCATGAAGGACAGTCCCTCTTGCCAACTTTGCGTACAAGTCCTCTATACAACATTACAGCGCAGTACAGACCCTTCAGCCCTCGATGTTGCGCCTCGGTGAAGCACATCTAACCTTCACTATTCCATTCTCACTCAGATGACTATCCAATGACCATTTAAATGCCCGTAATGTGGACGGGTCTACTCCTGTTCCGTGCCCCACCTACTCTCTGAGTAAAGAAACTATCTCTGACATCTATCTATCTATCACCCCTCAATTAGAAGGTATGTCCCTTCTTGCGAGCCATCAACATCTGAGGAAAAAGGCTCTCAGTGTCCACTCAATCTAACCTTCTGATTATCTGATACATCTCCAACAAAAACAGCCTCAAGTCCCTCAGCCTCTCCTCATAAGACCTTCCCTCCATACCAGTCAACATCCTAGTAAATCTCCACTGAAACCTTTCCAAAAGTTTCCACATCCTTCCGATAATGCGGTGACCTGAACTGCACACAATACTCCAAGTGCGGCTGCACCAGAGTTTTGTACAGCTGCAGCATGACCTCATGGTTCCAAAACTCGATCCTTCTACCAATAAAGCTAATACATCTTATGCCTTTTAACAGCCCAATCAACCTCAGTGGCAACTTTGAGGGATCTGTGTATGTGGACGCTAAGATCTCTCTCTGCTCACCAAACTACAAAGGAGCTTATCATTGGCCTGGTTCTCTGCATTCCTGTTACTCCTTGCAAAGTGAATCACCTCACACTTTCCCGCATTAAACTGCATTTGTCACCTCTCAGCCCAGTTCTGCAGCTTATCTATATCCCTCTGTGACCTCCAAAATAATTCTGGCACTATGCACAACTGTACCAACCTGAGTGTCATCCACAAAGTTACTAACCCATCCTTCTATGTCTTCATCCAGGGCGTTTATCAAAATGACAAACAAGAGTGGAACAAAACAGATCCTTGTGGTACCCTACTAGGAACTGAGCTCCAGGATGAACATTTCCCATCAACTACCACTCTCTGTCTTCTTTCAGCTAGGCAATTTCTGATCCAAACAACTAAATCACCCTCAATCCCATTGTGCAGTAGCCTACCATGGGGGAAGCTTATTAAACACCTGACTGAAATTCATATACACCATATCAATGGCTTTACCCTCATCCATCTGTTTGGTCACCATCTCAAAGAACTCAATAAGGTTTGTGAGGCATGACCTACCCTTCACAAAACCGTGCTGACTATCCCTAGTCAACTTATACCTATTGAAATGATTATAAATCTTATCTCTTGTAGACTTTTCCACTATTTTACCCACAATTGAAGTAAGGCTCTCTGGTCTGTAATTACCAGGGTTGTCTTGACTCCCCTTTTTGAATAAGAGAGCAACATTTGCTGTCCTTCAGTTTTCTGGTGCTATTACTGTAGACAATGACAACATAAAAATCAAAGCCAAAGGCTCCGCAATCTCCTCCATGGCTTCCCAGAGAATCCCATCTGGCCCAGAGGATTTATCTATTTTCACATTTTACAGAATTGCTAGCACCCCGCCCCCCCTCTTGTGAAATGCAATCCCATCTAGGCTAGTTGCCTGTTTCTCAGTATTCTCCTCAACAACATTATCATTTTCCAGTGTGAATACTGACGAAAAATATTAATTTTGCACTTCCTCTATCTCCTCTGACTCTAAGCTCAACTTCCCACTGCTGTCCCTGATTGGCTCTAATTTTACTCTAATTTATACCTTTTATACCTATAGAAAGCGTTAGGGTTTTCTCTGATCTTATCCGGCACCAAATTCTCACGTTCCCTTCTTGCTCATCATAGCTCTTTCTTTAGGTCTTTCCTTGCTAAATTGTAACTCTCAGTCACCCTAACTGAGCCTTCACATCTCATCCTAACCTAAGCCTTCTTCTTCCTCTTGACAAGAGATTCAACTTCTTTTGTTAACCATAGCTCTCGCGCTTGAGAACTTCCTTCTTGTCTGACAGGTACATACTTATCAAGGACACACATTTCGATTGTGCCCATGCCCTGCAGTTTCGTTCTCCATCCTATGCATCCTAAGTCTTGTCTAACTGCATCATAATTGCATTTCCCCAGCTGTAGCTCTTGCCTGTCTACATACTGTGTCAG
Source organism: Hemiscyllium ocellatum (assembly GCF_020745735.1). Classification (NCBI taxonomy): domain Eukaryota; kingdom Metazoa; phylum Chordata; class Chondrichthyes; order Orectolobiformes; family Hemiscylliidae; genus Hemiscyllium; species Hemiscyllium ocellatum. Next base: position 39,500,593 of record NC_083438.1, read on the forward strand.
AATACACTCCTGTGCACATTGGACAAAAACTGACACATCTAAAGTACTTGAACTATTGTATTCCCGTTCAGTGTTTGGGAAGGTGAAGTCTCTCATTAAAACTCCCTGTCATTCTCACTCCTATCCAGGATCATCTTTGCTATCCTATCTTCTAAGTCTCTGGAACTTTTCAAAGGCCTATAGAATGTTCCCAACAGGGTGGCCTTTCATTTCCTGTTCCTAATCTCAGCCCATACCACCTCAGATGACGAGTCCTTCAAAGTCCTTTCTGCAACCGTAACGATGTCTTTGACTAACAATGCCACACCCCCACCTCTTTTACCATCTTCTCTGTTCTTATCGAAACATCTAAATCCCAGAACCTGCAACAACCATCCCTGTCCGTGCTCTATCCATGTCTCCGAAATAGCCACAACATTGAAATCCCAGGATCTGACCCATGCTGCAAGTTCACCCACCTTATTCCAATGCTTCTGACATTGAAAATAGACACACTTCAAACCAACGTTTTTGCTTGCGACTCTGAAACCTTATTTCAGACCTCCCTATTCTCAACCTCCTCTATCCTCAAACTGCAATTTAGTTTCCCATTCCCCTGCTGAATTAGTTTAAAGACACCCAAACAGCATGAGCAAATCTCCTTCCCCTCTCCCCCTTCCCCCAAGGATATCGGTATGCCTCTGGTTCAAGTGAAGACCATCGTGTTTATAGAGGTCCCACCTACACCAGAAAGAGACCCAATTATCTAGGAATCCAAAACCCTCCCTCCTGTACCATCATTGTATTCATGTGCAGTCAACAGTGTCACTAGTGGTGACCCTTACCTCCCACATTCTGCTGGAGGAAACGTCAACTGCCCTAACCACTATTCCCACCTTTCTAAATTCCAAACGAGCCGACTGAAAAACTAAAGAGAGGAGAAAACGAGTCACCTTATCAACCTGGGGCTCAGGACCTTTCAGTTAGAGGCGGAGGACAGGTGGGAGACACTACTCGGGTAGTGTTGTGGGTAAAGCAACCACCCAAACATAAGGCCTCACTTACCCAGCAGTCCTGTGTCCACTCCTGCTCAGTGTGTGCTCTGCCTATACACGAGGTGAGTTCATAAACTTTACTCCAACTTTCCTGACGGGTCTCTGGTCCTCGCGGTCGCTCCTCCCACTGAGAAAATCCCTCTAATGCGAGGGATTGGGTAGTTATCCAGAAGCAGTTTACTGTTTGTCATTAAATAGGCAGGGGGTAGCAGCAAAGGAAGAGTTCATTCAGTCCAAGCAGAGGGTCCTGGCAGTACCTCCCCAGGCAAGCAGTCAGGGAGGTCATTGGTAAGTAATGAGGCGATTGCAATTCATTTCCACAACCAATATCTTTGATGAAGTGATGTGACACACACAGATTCCAATGATCGATGCCTTCAATAGGTTGCTATTTATTATTGAGCTCTGGGCCTGATACTCACAAACAGGACAATTCCACTTCAGGCTCTCGGTTCCTGTTGGACACAAACAAGACCACTCAGCCCCTTTAGCCCATTACATTGGATCAGTATGAGGTTAATCCAGCCCCAGAAGCCTTCAGCACAGGAACAGTAGGACATTCAGTCTGTCAGGTCTGTGAGAGAGGAACAGGAGAAGCTCCATTCACCCCCTTGAACCATGTTCAATGCTGCCCAGGTCTACAGAGAGACAATATCAGGATACACAAAGGGTTAACAGTTTGTTTGTATTCCGGGGCTAATTGCTGCTTTCTCACTTTGACCCAGCTTCCTGCTTTCACTCACTGTGACAGACAGCAGTTCTGACTAAATACTCAAGGGGAACAATACAGGAAGTGGCCATTCCACCCTCCCCAGGCCAGTAGTCGGATAGGCCCAGAGTAACTAAAATCACGACAAGAACTTACTGCCGCAACCAGGATCATTCCATGCTGATGTTGTGAAGATATATTCCAATGAACAATTTCGGTTGTTAGGAAGATCTCGCTGTAGGGCTCAAAGTCTGTCATACAGGATATCTTTCTCGGTCAAGGAACGTGGGTAATGCAGAGACAGGAGCTTTGGGACATCTAGAGGAGGTAAAAGCTGCTATAGAATTTCAAATATTTTATTGTTTTACCTTCTTGAAGCCTCCTGACTCTGAGGTGCACCCATCAACCCAGAGGGAGTCAAAGTAGTCTGCAAGGACATGGTCTAAAAGCAGTTCTGATCTCTCGAGAGCTGGTGACAAGAGGTGAGGTCTCATTCACTTCTTTCTGTTTCAGAGCTTGAGAGGGTGAGGCTGATGAAATATCTGGGAGCAGACACTGATCAAGAAATTTTACTTGCTGCTGTAACTTCTCCAAGGTAATGACATCGTCAGCTCAGACATGCTCATGGTTAATAATCTTTGTACAAGATTGGTATTATCGAGCTCTGTTTGGGAACCAGTGCAGCAGTGAGGCAGTGTACACACTCATACCTAGTCCTGGTCACCCATCACCCTGTGCTCACTGATATACACTGGCTCCCATCCTGACAACAGTCGTGGAGTTACACAGAGATCCCACAGTGTACATTGCAGACCGAGAGGAGGTTGCAGAGGGAGGGAGTGGAGAGCGGTGACAGAGAGATGGGAAAGCAGTGGTGATTATCATAAAGCTGAAGCTTTGTTAACCAATGGAATTCAGTGAATAAGGATTCAGTCGTGAGGATGAGCTGGAATAAATACTGGGGAATGATGTTTACACTGACACTGCAAGTTCAGTTACAATTTACTGAAACTTATGTTCTTACTGATTTAGTTAGAATTTCCCACAAAGACAGCACAGCAGCTCCTAGAATAGACAGACTGGTCAGCGTCGCACTTCCTGATCATTCTCCCTGTGCTAGAAACCTCAATAAGGGTGTGAGATAACTGACAGAGAGAAGGGAGAGTGCAGGGCTGACATGTTCCCATGAAGGTGAAGGGCAGGACCAATAGGCTGAGAGAACCCTGAATGTCAGGGGATGCACAGGATTGGATACGGGAAAAAAACCCTTTTGACAGACACCGAGGGCTCAAAACACTGAATGTTTCAGAGGAGAAAATACAGGGGGTTACTGAAAATGGGAATTAGGAGAACAACGAGGGGACATGAAGAAGCAATGGGGGGTACCATTACGGAAAACCCAAAGGTGGTTTATAAGTATATTCGGGGTCAGAGAAGGAGCCGGCCCCATTAGGGACCAAACGGGCAAACTGTGTGTGTGGGGCCTGAAGACACAGCTGAGGTTCAAAATGAGTATGTTGTATCTGTGTTCACTGTAGAGAGGGACAAGGTAAGTCTGGGACTCAGGGAGGGAGAATCTCATATATTACAGTGAATTAGCATTGAGAAGGAGGAGGTATTAACTGTTTTAATGGATCAGTCCCTTTGGCCCAGATCACATGTACCTCAGGCTGCTGTGGGAGGCAAAGGGAGGAGATTGCAGGCACCCCGACATTAATTTACAAATCCTCTCGTTTTGATGTGTTTTGATTTCTGATTGTCACATGCACATCAGTCCAGTGAAAGGTTCTGTGTGCAGTACAGATAGACCATACTTTACAAAGACCATCGTGTGATTGTACAGAGTGGGGAATACGGCTGCACAGAATTTGTACATAAAGCAAGATGAACATTAGGTTTGAAATTTGAGAGGTCCATTCAGAATCTAACATCAGCAGCAAGGAAGAGGCTGAACTTGAACCTGTCGGTATCTGTGTGGAAGGTTTTGTACCTCCTGCCTGGTGGAAGGGTTGGAAGAGATTAGAACCAGGGTGGGAGGGCTCTCTGATGGTGTTGGCTGTCTCTCTGAGGCAAGGAGAGGTGTACATGGAGACAATGGACAGATGATCAGCTTGTGTGATGGTCTAGGCTGTGTTCACAACCCTCTGTCGTTATTTACAGGCCTGGGCAGAGCAGTTGCTGTTCCAAGACGTGATGTATCCAGATAGAATGCTCTCCATGGTGCATCTGGAAAGGTGGGTGAGGGGCCTCATGCTGAATTTCCTTCATCTCCTGACATTAATGTGCTTCTTCATCATCGCATCTGCATGGGGTGGTCCAGGACACATTGTTGGTTATCATCACTCCGAGGAACTTGATGCTCTCCACCCACTCCTCCTCATCCCCCCTCCACTTTCCTTCCAACCTCTATAACCCCCTCCACCCCCTACACCCCCTCCTTATCCCTGTAACCTCCTCCTGCCCCTACACCCCCTCCCTATCTCTGTAACCCCCTCCAGTCCCTACACCCCCTCCCTATCTCTGTAACCCCCTCCACCCCCTCCACCCCCTCCTTATCCCTGTCACCTCCTCCAGCCCCTACACCCCTATCCTATCTTTGTAACCCCCTCCAGTCCCTACACCCCCTCCCTATCTCTGTAAACCCCTCCAGCCCTTACACCCCCTCCCTATCTCTGTAACCCCCTCCCACCCCTCCACCCCCTCCCTATCTCTGTAACCTCCTCCAGTGGGTATGAACTTTCAAGATCTCTGTGCTCCTCCGATTTTTGAGTACCTCCTGATTCCTTGGCTCCATTATTCTCCGATGTGCCTTCAGCTGCCAAGGGGCCCTGAGCTCTGGGATGAGTTCCTAAAACTCTCCAACTGTCATGTCTATCTCTGTTGCTTTCTCTTACTTTTTCTTTCTCTCTCTGTATCTCTCTCTTTCCCTTGCTCCCAACGTTTCACCACAGTATGTCATCAATGTCCTCTCTGACTTTGGCTTTTGTCACCTGTTTCCTGATATCCGCTGGTGGAACTCAGCGTGAGACGATGGTGAATTAAGATGAATGGTCATTCCTCAGCAAAGGACTCACCTTCATCCCCCTCCGTCCATGCATCAATGAATTTAGTACACGCCGTGACGTCGAACACTTCTTCCGTTGCCTCCGCCTCTGAGCTTACTTTCACAATCAGGATTCCCGCCCACCTTCCGAGGACCCCTTTGCCCACCTCCAACACACTGCATCCACCTGGACACCCCGTGCTGGCCTATTACCTGCCCTTGACCTCTTCATTTCCAACTGCAGCCGGGACATTAACCGCCTCAACCTGTCTAAGCCACTCCCCCACTTCAACCTCTCACTCTCACAACGCGCAGCCCTCCAATCCCTCTGCTCCAATCCCAACCTCACTATCAAGCCAGCAGATAAAGGGGGCGCAGTGGTAGTCTGGCGCACTGACCTCTACACCGCTGAAGCCAAACACCAACTCGAGGACACCTCTTCCTACTGCCCCCTTGACCATGACCCCACCCTCCATCACCAAACCATCATCTCCCAGACCATACAGAACCTCATCACCTCAGGAGATCTCCTACCCACTGCTTCCAACCTCATAGTCCGGGAACCCCACACTGCCCGGTTCTACCTCCTTCCGAAGATCCACAAGCCTGACCACCCTGGCCGACCCAATGTCTCAGCATGCTCCTGCCCCACTGAATGCATCTCTACCTACCTCGACACTGTCCTATCCCCCTAGTCCAGGAACTCCCCACATACGTTCGACACACCACCCACGCCCTTCACCTCCTCCAAGACTTCCGTTTCTCCGGCCCCCAGCGCCTCCTCTTCACCATGGATATCCAATCACTCTACACCTCCATCCACCATGACCAGGGCCTCCAATCCCTCCGTTTTTCCCTCTCCCGACATCCTCAACAGTACCCTTCCACCGACACTCTCATTCGTTTGGCCGAACTGGTCCTCACCCTTAAGAATTTCTCCTTCGAATCCTCCCACTTCCTCCAGACCAAAGGGGTAGCCATGGGCACACGTATGGGCCCCAGCTATGCCTGTCTCTTTGTTGGCTACGTAGAACAGTCGATCTTCCATAATTACACCGGCACCACTCCCCACCTCTTCCTCCGCTACGTTGATGACTGCATTGGCGCCACCTCGTGCTCCCGTGAGGAGGTTGAGCAATTCATCAACTTCACCAACACATTCCACCCTGATCTTAAATTTACCTGGGCCATTTCTGACACCTCCCTCCCCTTCCTGGACCACTCCATCTCCATTAATGACAACTGACTTGACACTGACATTTTTTACAAACCCACCAACTCCCACAGCTACCTGGATTACACCTCTTCCCACCTTACCTCTTGCAAAAATGCCATCCCGTATTCCAATTCCCAGGAGGACCAGTTCCACCACAGAACACACCAGATGGTCTCCTTCTTTAGAGACCGTAATTTCCCTTCCCACATGGTTAAAGATACCCTCCAACGCATCTCGTCCAAATCCCGCACCTCCGCCCTCAGACCCCACCACTCCAACCGTAACAAGGACAGAACGCCCCTGGTGTTCACCTTCCACCCTACCAACCTTCGCATAAACCAAATCATCCTCCGACATTTCCGCCACCTCCAAATGGACCCCACCACCAGGAATATATTTCCCTTCCCACCCCTTTCCGCCTTCTGCAAAGACCATTTCCTCCGTGACTACCTGGTCAGGTCCATGCCCCCCACCAACGACGCACCCTCCCATCCTGGCACTTTCCCCTGCCACCGCAGGAACTGTAAAACCTGTGCCCACACCTCCTCCCTCACCTCCATCCAAGACCCTAAATGAGCCTTCCGCATTCATCAAAGTTTTACCTGCACATCCACTAATATCGTTTATTGTATCCGTTGCTCCCAATGTGGTCTCCTCTACATTGGGGAGACTGGATGCCTCCAAGGAGAGCGGTTTAGGGAACATCTCCAAGATACCCGCACCAATCAACCACACCGCCCTGTGGCCCAACATTTCAACTGCCCCTCCCACTCTGCCGAGGACATGGAGGTCCTGGGCCTCCTTCACCGCCACTCCCTCACCACCAGACGCCTGGAGGAAGAACGCCTCATCTTCCGCCTCAGAACACTTCAACCCCAGGGCATCAATGTGGACTTCAACAGTTTCCTCATTTCCCCTTCCCCCACCTCACCTCAGTTCCAAATTTCCGGCTCAGCACTGTCCCCATGACCTGTCCTACCTGCCTTTTTCCACCTATCCACTCCACCCTCCCCCACCTCCGACCTATCACCTTCATCCCTCCCCCACTCACCTATTGTACTCTATGCTACTTTCTCCCCACCCCCACCCTCCTCTAGCTTATCTCTCCACACTTCAGGCTCACTGCCTTTATTCCTGATGAAGGGCTTTTGCACAAAACGTCGATTTTACTGCTCCTCGGATGCTGCCTGAACTGCTGTGCTCTTCCAGCACTCCCTGCCTTCTGTCAGCCAGCCAATTCTGAATCCAGATAGCCAAATCTCACTGTATCGCATACCTTCTGACTTTATGAACGTACTGGGGAACCTTATCAAATACCTTTCTGAAGTCAATATACACCATATCAACTGCTCAACTTTCATCTACCTGTCTCATCACCTCCTCAAAATACCCTGCTGAATCCATTCATAACCTTCCTCACTATCCACAACTCCACCAAAGTTCACGGTGTTTGCAAACTTATTAAACAGACCGCTGACATTATCATCCAAATTATTTATCTGTTTCATAAACTACAGGGGGCCCAGCAGTGGACCCTGTTTAACACCACTGGTCACAGACCCCCATTTCCCCACATCCCTCCACAGAGACTCTCTGTGCCCTCTGACCAAGCCAAATTTGTATCTAACTGACCAACTCACCCTGGATGCTGTGTGCCTTTATCTTCGGAACAAGTTTACCATGAGGGACCTTGTCAAATGCTTTAATAAAGTCTGAGTAGGCAACATCCACTGCCCTTCCCTCATCAGTCATCCTCATCACTTCCTCAAAGCACTCAATCATGTTTGTGAGGCAGACTTCCCCTGCATAAAGCTATGGGGATATCCTTCATCAGAACATTCTTTTCCAAATATGAGTAAATCCTGTCTCTCAGAATCTTCTCCAATAAATACCGATGAGAACTTAAAATAATTTCTAACACTTTTGTAAAAACACTCATTGTTTTCACCTTGCTTGCTTTCTGTGACAGTGCAGCACATCCTTCGAACTGACCCTCCGACAGTGCGGCACTCCCTCAGCACTGACCCTCCGACAGTGCGGCACTCCCTCAGCACTGACCCTCCGACAGTGCGGCACTCCCTCAGCACTGACCCTCTGACAGTGCGACACTCTTTCAGTACTAAACCACCGGCAATGCAGTGCTCCCTCATCACTGACCCTCCGACAGTGCCCACTCCCTCAACACTGACCCTCCAACAGTGACAACTCCTCAGCACTGACCCTCCGACAGTGCCCACTCCCTCAACACTGACCCTCCAACAGTGACAACTCCTCAGCACTGACCCTCCGACAGTGCCCACTCCCTCAGCACTGACCCTCCGACGGTACAGTTCTCCTTCAGTATTAACCCACTGACAATGCGACACTCCCTCAGTCCTGAGCCCCTCAGATGTCTGCCTTAATGCGGTTGGTTCAGACAGAGAGTATGAATTTCAACAATGATGATGTAAATCTTTTCATGATTTGTCTCCATTTCTCTTCAGGTCTTTGCCAATGAAGTGGTTCCTCCTCTTGTCACTGCTCCTGCCTTCAGTCTGTGGTATGTGTCTCTCTCAATGTACATCTACATATATAGAGGAGCCTTGTGAGAGAGGAGGGGAGGCAGAGCGAGAGAGCGGGGTGGGGGAAGAGAGAGACGTGGGGAGAGGGAGACACACAGAGAGACAGCAAAAAGCAGAAAGGATGAGGAAATATCAGTCGCAAAGACAGACCCTAATTAGAAATTGGAATGTGGAGAGACTGGGATTTTACGAAGAGCAGCATGTTAATAAGTTAGACTGGGTGGGATATTAAAGGGAGAGGGGAGTGAGTGGGAGAGTGGGATTAGACTGGGTGGGATATTAAGAGGAGCAGGGAGTGAGGGGGGAGAGTGGGATTAGACTGGGTGGGATATTAAAGGGTGTGGGGAGTGAGGGGAAGAATGGGATTAGACTGGGTGGGATATTAAAGGAAATGGGGAGTGAGGGGGAGAGTGGGATTAGACTGGGTGGGATATTAAAGGGAGTGGGAAGTGAGGGGAGAGTGGGATTAGACTGGGTAAGATATTAAAGAATGTGGGGAGTGAGGGGAGAGTGGGATTAGATTGGGTGGGATATTAAAGGGTGTGGGGAGTGAGGGGAGGGTGAGATTAGACAGGGTGGGATAGTAAGAGGAATGAGGAGTATTATGACATGGGTAACCCCTCCTGCTTAATTTAAACCTGCAACACAGGGAAGATTTATCCCCTGCAGTCATCTGTGAAAATCCGAGAGTTCAAGAACTATTTGAAGGAAAAATTAACAACTTTATTTCTTAAGGTATATGAGAGAATAACTAACCAGCAACTGTTTCCATCTCCTTCCTCCAACCTGTCTTTTTACTTTCCCTTCTGCAATACTAGTCTCATTAAACCCCAATTAAAATTTACAAAACAAAACTTCTTATCTCAAAAGGCAGCTTTCTGTTCTCTGTATTCCTGTCTTCATTGCTCCTTCTAGGGGATTCTGCCTCACAGGTTATTGATCGATAAAGGTACCTTTAAGAGAGTAATTTTTCAGGCAGTCTCTACATGCTGCTGGCTTGGCAGCTCTCCTCCTAACTGTTCAATTTTCCTCAGTTTTTTACCCCCCCCAAATCATCGGATTATATCATTGCCTTTTAAAATTGTCAAAAAACTAAATTCAAACTTGCTTGGAATGTGGTATTTTTCAGGGTATAATTTAAACTGATTGGCCTTACGTGAATTTGTTTTGTCGATTCTCGGCAACCCAGCTCACCTAGCTTTCGACCAAGTGTTACCTATCTCTGCAGGCTCCTCCAGCCCATACACCCCTCACTATCTCTGTAACCTACTTTGACCCCTGCAGCCCCTCCCTATCTCTGTTACATCCTCCAGCCCCTACACACTTTCTCTCTGTCTGCCACCTCTTCCAGTCCCTACACCCCCTCCCTCTCTCTATAATCCCCTCCAGCCCCTACAACTCCTCCATATCTCTGTAACCCCCTCCAGTCAGTACACCCCTCCCTATCTGTGTACTCCCCTCCAGCCCCTGAACCATCCCTATCTCTGAAAGCCCTTCCAGTCCCTACACCCCCTCCCTATCTCTGTAACCCCCTATACCCCCTCCCTATCTCTGTGATCCTATCCAGTCCCTATGCCCCCTCCCTATCTCTGTAATCCCCTCCAGCCCCTACACCCCCACCCTATGTCTGTAACCTCCTCTAGCACCCTCACCCCTCCCTATCTCTGTAACCCCATCCAGCCCCTACACTCCCTCCCAATTGCTGTAACCTCCTTCAACCCCTACACCCCCTCCCTGTATCTGTAAACACCTCCAGCCCCTACACCCCCTCCCTATCTCTGTAACCCACTTCAGCCCCTGCACTCTCTCCCTATCTCTGTAACCTCCTCTATCACCCACACCCCTCCATATCTCTGTAACCCCATCCAGCATCTACACCACCTCCCTATCTCTGTAACCCCCTCCAGGCCCTACACTCCCTCCCAATTGCTGTAACCTCCTCCAACCCCTACACCCCCTCCCTATCACTGTAAACCCCTCCAGACCCTACACCTCCTCCCTATCTCTGTAAACCCCTCCAGCCCCTACAACCCCTTCCTATCTCTGTAACACCCTCCAGCCCTTACACCCCCTCCCTATCTCTGTAACCCCCTCCAGCTCTTACACCCCCTCCCTATCTCTGTAACCCCCTCCAGCCCCTACACCCCCTCCCTATCTCTGTAACCTCCTCCAGCCCCTACACCCCCTCCCTATCTCTGTAACCTCCTCCAGCCCCTACACCCCCTCCCTATCTCTGTAACCCTCCCCAGCCCCTACACCCCCTCCCTAAATCTGTAACACCCTCCAGCCCCTACAAACCCTCCCTATCTCTGTAACCCCCTCTAGCCCCTACACCCCCTCCCTATCTCTGTAACCCCTGGTGCAGGGGAAGCTGGTTAAACACATGAGGGAGAGAGGGAGATGAAGATGAGGTGCTGAGGAAGCTGATCTGGAGCAGAAACCCTAGCATGGAGCAGAGGGGCCGAATGGAAAGTTCAGTGACAACACCATCAGTAAAACATTTCCCACCATGTCAACATTAACCGGATTGGTAACAAACCTCTGTTTCAGATAAACCGAGAGATTTTCAGATTGCACACAGTGTGAATGGTGACGATAAGAGAGATTTAACGTCTGTGAATGAGCGGGACACTGTGAATATTAGCTGTACCAGTCAGAACAGTGACCCTGCAGTCTCAGGGTACAGCTGGTACAGACTCACTCAGAACAAGCCAGTCAGCGGGCAGATACTGCTGTTTGAAAGCATCAGCAAGGACGACAGTGGGAATTATCAATGTGAGGCTAGAAACAACGTTGGGACAGGGAGATCACACATCATCACCATCAGAGTGCAGTGTGAGTATCCCCAGAAACACAGCTCCTGAATTCATTCACCTGGTATTTCCAAACCTGGTCAAACAGCTTCTGGACAGAAACCATTAAAGGGCACATGCAGATAGAGTGCGGCACTGTCGGAGGGTCAGTGCTGAGGGAGTGGGCACTGTCGGAGGGTCAGTGCTGAGGGAGTGGGCACTGTCGGAGGGTCAGTGCTGAGGGAGTGGGCAGTGTCAGAGGGTCAGTGCTAAGGGAGTGCGGCACTGTCGGAGGGTCAGTGCTGAGGGAGTGGGCACTGACACAGGTTCAGTGCTGAGGGAATGCCGCACTGTCGAAGGGTCAGTGCTGAGGGAGTGGGCACTGTCGGAGGGTCAGTTTTGAGGGAGTGGACACAGTTGAAGGGTCAGTACTGCGAGAGTGGGCACTATCGGAGGATCAGTGCTGAGGGAATGGGCGCTGTCGGAGGGTCAGTGCTGAGGGAGTGGGCACTGTCGGAGGGTCAGTCCTAATGGTGTTGGGAGTTTATTTCCAGATGCCCCGACCAGTGTCCGAATCACATTCCCGTCTTCAGTTCGAGCTGGAACGTGGACATCCCTCGGTTGTCAGTCTGATGGCTATCCAGCAGCATCTCACTATCGTTGGCGGAAGGTGTGTCCACACAGTTCGATGCCTCTCTGTTCTGGGAGTCAATGGTGGTCTCAATGTTCATACTACGCTTCATTTGAAGATGTTTTCTGTGAGTTCATCTGTACAGCGAGGAACTCCGTCGGTGAAAAGGATTCTGATCCCATCCGACTGGATATTCAGTGTGAGTGTCATCAGTGTGAGAGTCCCACTCACCAACAAACTCTCACATTATACTGAGCCTACACTTCATGTACCTCCCTATCTCTGTAACCTCCTCCAATCCCTACACGTCCTCCCTATCTCTGTAATCCCCTCCAATCCCTATACCTCCTCCCTATCTCTGTAATGTCCTCCATCCACTCCACCCCCTGCCTATCTCTGTAACCTCCTCCAATCCCTACACCCCCTCCCTATCTCTGTAACCTCCTCCATCCCCTCCACCCCCTTTCTATCCCTGTACCCTCCTCCAGCTCCTACACCCCCTCCCTATCTCTGTAACCCCCCCCAGCCCCTACACCCTCTCCCTATCTCTGTAACCCCCCTAGCCCCTACGCCCCCTCCCTATCTCTGTAACCCCCTCCAGCCCCTACACCCCCTCCCTATCTCTGTAACCTCCTCGAGTCCTGGCCTCTAGAGTAGCACCTGAATCCCACCACCGGCTCTGCTATCAGCCGCCTATGACCCTGAGCTCAGATATTCCCTCACTTCACCCCTCCATCTCCCTCTTTCCTCTCAGACATTGAGGAAAGCCGACCTCTTCTCCTGATGTTGTTGAAGCAACTTGCAGTCACATTACTGTTTCACCCTTTTCAATGCAACAACTTCTTCAACAGGCGCTACGTAAGTGCAGGCTGAGTGTTGTTACCTTTTTTTGTCACATTTCCTGGTTTCATTTGTGATCAGCAATCTTTCTGATGTTCCCCCACCCCACCCCTCGGAGACCCCCTGTCTCCTGTGGATCCGGATATGTGAGGGATTCTGAAATATCGGAATCACGTCTCTCTCTCTCTCTCCCCACAGACGGACCGAGAAACGTGGAGATTATTTCTGAGGATACAGTGAAGGAGGGGACCGAGATCACGTTAACGTGTCGAGGTGAAGCCAACCCCCCGGTTCATACCTACAGCTGGAGGAAAATTTGCAACAGACAACGGAAAGATCTGGGAGAAAATACCGACACGATTAGGATTCAACCCACCAGGAATGATGCATCTTGTAGCTACATCTGTACAGCAGGGAATTCTGTCAGCTCCCGGGATTCCACACCCAAACACATTAATGTACAGTGTAAGTAAAGAGGGTGTGGGATAACCAGAAAATAGCCCCCAGACCACACTCGGAGCACTGTGTTTAGATCCCTGGTCTCCACATACAGTTGGATAGTCAGGCATGGGATTTGGGGAATGTTCCATGATATTCCACAGTTTTATCCCCCTCCCTGACCTGAATCGAGCTGTAATTCCTCTTATAGATGGTCCTGGAGATGTTACCATTGTTCGCAATGAGCCACAGGGAGAGGTGAAGGAGGGAGACCGGGTTACCCTGACCTGTAACTCCAGGAGTAATCCAGGAGCTCTCTACACCTGGTATAAAGACAGTGTGAACACAGCAGCTAACAAGGGGACAGGGAACATCCTGACCATTCGCTCCATCACCCCAACGGAATCTGGAGATTATTACTGCAAAGCGGAAAACGTTATTGGAAGGTTAGGGTGGATTGGCCATGGGAACTTGTCCCAGAGTCTGAGGTGCATGAGAGCTGAAAATATGTTGCTGGAAAAGCGCAGCAGGTCAGGCAGCATCCAAAGAGCAGGTGAATTGACGTTTCGGGCATGAGCCCTTCTTCAGGAATTCCTGATGAAGGGCTCATGGCCGAAACGTTGACTCAAGCCCCTACAGCCCCTCCTTATCTCTGTAATCTCATCCAGCGCCCCACCTACACCTCAGTAACCCATTCCAGTCTGTACACCCCCTCCAGACTCTAGACGTCCCCTCTATCTCTGTAACCTCCTATAGCCCCTACACCCCCTCTCTATCCCTGAAGCCCCATCCAACCCCAACACCCCTTCCCTATCACTGTAACCTCTTCCAGCCCCTACATCCCCTCCCTATCTCTGTAACCTCCTCCAGCCCCTACACCCCCTCCCTGACCCTGTCACCCCTCAATCTCTATACTCTCTCCCTATCTCTGAAACCAGTCAAACCCAACACCCCCTCCCTATCTCTGTAAAGCCCTCCAGCCCCTACACCCCCTCCCTGTCTCTGTAACCCCCTCAATCCTGACACCCCATCCCTATCTCTGTAACCCCCTCCAGCCCCTCCCTATCTCTGTAATCGCTTCCAGCCCCTACAACCCCTCCCTATCTCTGTAACCTCCTCCAGTCCCTACACGCCCTCCACTTGTGTGTGTGTTGGGGAGGGGAGGCGGTACAGTGGGAGGAAGCGACCGGAAGGAGAGGCCGTCGGTAAGAGACAGTCCTGAATAACTCCCATTGGGAATTCGGGAGAAACGTCTTCACCCAGAGAGTCAGGGGGAGAGGCGAATGTGGGACTCACTCCCACAGGGAGTTAGAGGGTGCGGAATGTGGGACTCACTCCCACAGGGAGTTAGAGGGCGGGGAATGTGGGACTCACTCCCACAGGGAGTTAGAGGGCGGGGAATGTGGGACTCACTCCCACAGGGATTTAGAGGGCGGGGAATGTGGGACTCACTCTGACAACTCCCTGTGGAAGGTAATCCTTTTCCATGCAGTGGTGCAGGGGAAGCTGGTTAAACACACGAGGGAGAGAGGGAGATGAAGATGAGATGTTGAGGAAGCTGATCTGGAGCAGAAACCCTAGCATGTAGCAGAGGGGCCGAATGGAAAGTTCAGTGACAACACCATCAGTAAAACATTTCCCACCATGTCAACACTAACCGGATTGCTAACAAACCTCTGTTTCAGATAAACCGAGAGATTTTCAGATTGCACACAGTGTGAATGGTGACGATAAGAGAGATTTAACGTCTGTGAATGAGCGGGACACTGTGAATATTAGCTGTACCAGTCAGAACAGCGACCCTGCAGTCTCAGGGTACAGCTGGTACAGACTCACTCAGAACAAGCCAGTCAGTGGGCAGATACTGCTGTTTGAAAGCATCAGCAAGGACGACAGTGGGAATTATCAATGTGAGGCTAGAAACAACGTTGGGACAGGGAGATCACACATCATCACCATCAGAGTGCAGTGTGAGTATCCCCAGAAACACAGCTCCTGAATTCATTCACCTGGTATTTCCAAACCTGGTCAAACAGCTTCTGTACAGACACCATTAAAGGGCACAAGCAGATAGAGTGTGGCACTGTCAGAGGGTCAGTGCTGAGGGAGTGCCGCACTGTCAGACAATCAGTGCTGAGGGAATGGGCACTGTCGGAGGGTCAGTGCTGAGGGAGTGGGCACTGTCGGAGGTTCAGTGCTGAGGGAGTGGGCACTGTCGGAGGGTCCGTCCTAATGGTGTTGGGTGTTTATTCCCAGATGCCCCGACCAGTGTCCGAATCACATTCCCGTCTTCAGTTCGAGCTGGAACATGGACATCCCTCACCTGTCAGTCTAATGGCTATCCAGCAGCATCTTCCTATCGCTGGCGGAAGGTGTGTCCACACAGTTCGATGCCTCTCTGTTCTGGGAGTCAATGGAGGTCTCAATGTTCATACTACCCTTCAGTTGAAGATGTTGGCTGTGAGTTCATCTGTACAGCGAGGAACTCCGTGGGTGAAAAGGATTCTGATCCCATCCGACTGGATATTCAGTGTGAGTGTCATCAGTGTGAGAGTCCCACTCACCAACAAACTCTCACATTATACCGAACTAACACTTCATGTACCTCCCAATCTCTGTAACCTCCTCCAATCCCTACACCACCTCCCGATCTCTGTAACCCCCTCCAGTCCCTACACCCCCTCCCTATCGCTGTAACCCTCTCCAGCCCCTACACCCCTTCCCAATCTCTGTCACCCCCTCCACCTCCTATACCCCCTCCCTATCTCTGTAACCCCCTCCAGTCCCTACACGCCCTCCCTATCTCTGTAACCCCCTCCAGTCCCTACACGCCCTCCCTATCTCTGTAACCCCCTCCAGTCCCCACACCCCCTCCCTATCTCTGTAACCACTCCAGCCCCTACACCCCCTCCCAATCTCTGTAACCCCCTCCACCCCCTCCCTATCTCTGTAACACCCTCCAGTCCCTACACCCCCTCCCTGTCTCTGTAACCCCCTCCAGTCCCTACACCCCCTCCCTATCTCTGTAACCTCCTCGAGTCCTGGCCTCTAGAGTAGCGCCTGAATCCCACCACCGGCTCTGCTTTCAGCCGCCTATGACCCTGAGCTCAGATATTCCCTCGCTTCACCCCTCCATCTCCCTCTTTCCTCTCAGACATTGAGGAAAGCCGACCTCTTCTCCTGATGTTGTTGAAGCAACTTGCAGTCACATTCCTGTTTCACCCTTTTCAATGCAACACCTTCTTCAGCAGGAGCTACATAAATGAAGGTTGTGTTGTTGCCTCTTTATTTGTCACATTTCCTGGTTTCATTTCTGATCAGCAATCTTTCTGATGTTCCCCCATCCCACCCCTCGGAGACCCCCTGTCTCCTGTGGACCCGGATATGTGAGGGATTCTGAAATCTCGGAATCACGTCTCTCTCTCTCTCTCTCTCTCCCCACAGACGGACCGAGAAACGTGGAGATTATTTCTGAGGATACAGTGAAGGAGGGGACCGAGATCACGTTAACGTGTCGAGGTGAAGCCAACCCCCCGGTTCATACCTACAGCTGGAGGAAAATGTGCAACAGACAACGGAAAGATCTGGGAGAAAATACCGACACGATTAGGATTCAACCCACCAGGAATGATGCATCTTGTAGCTACATCTGTACAGCAGGGAATTCTGTCAGCTCCCAGGATTCTACACCCAAACACATTAATGTACAGTGTAAGTAAAGAGGGTGTGGGATAACCAGAAAATAGCCCCCAGACCACACTCGGAGCACTGTGTTTAGATCCCTGGTCTCCACACTACAGTTGGATAGTCAGGCATTACAGAGGAGGGTGCACTTGGGAATGAGAAATTCCAGCATGGAGAAGTGGGGATGATTGGCCTCTTTCAGGATATGAGGAATACTCTTGGTCTCTCTCTGAAATAATGTCAGTGCTCAGATGGGATTTGGGAAAATGTTCCGTGATGTTCCACAGCTTTATCCCTCTCCCTGACCTGAATCGAGCTGTAATTCCTCTTATAGATGGTCCTGGAGATGTTACCATTGTTCGCAATGAGCCACACTCTTAATCCCTACACCCCCTCCCTATCTCTGTAACCCCCTCCAGCATCTACACTCCCTCCCTATCTCTGTTTCGCCCTCCAGGCCCTACACCTCCTCTCTTTCTCTGTAACCTCCTCCAGCCCCTGCACTTCCTCCCTATCTCTGTAACCCCCTCCAGCCCCTTCACCCGCTTCCTGTCTCTGTCACCCCTCAATCTCAACACCCTCTCCCTATCTCGTCACCTGTCAATCCCTACACCCCCTCCCTATCTCTGTAACCCCCTCCAGCCCCTACCTCCCCTCCCTATCTCTGGAACCCCCTCCAGTCCCTACACCCCCCATCTCTGTAACCCTCTCCAGTCCCTGCACCTCCTCCCTATCTCTGTAGTCCCCTCCAGCCCGTACAAGCCCTCCTTATCTCTGTAAACCCCTCCAGCCTGTACACCCCCTCCCTATCTCTGTAACACCCTCCAACCCCTATACCCCCTCCCTATCTCTGTAACCCCCCAGCCCCTACACCCTCTCCCTATGTCTGTAACCCCCTCCAGCCCTTACACCCCCTCCCTATCTCTGTAACCCCCTCCAGTCCCTACAACCCCTCCCTATCTCTGTAACCCCCTCCAGCCCCATAACCCCTCCCTATCTCTGTAACCCCCTCTAGTCCCTACACCCCCTCCCTATCTCTGTAACCCACTCCAGTCCCTACACCCCCTCCCTGTCTCTGTAACCTCCGTGAGTCCTGGCCTCTAGAGTAGCACCTGAATCCCACCACCGGCTCTGCTTTCAGCCGCCTATGACCCTGAGCTCAGATATTCCCTCGCTTCACCCCTCCATCTCCCTCTTTCCTCTCAGACATTGAGGAAAGCCGACCTCTTCTCCTGATGTTGTTGAAGCAACTTGCAGTCACATTCCTGTTTCACCGTATTCAATGCAACAACTTCTTCAGCAGGCGCTATGTAAGTGCAGATTGAGTATTGTTACTTTTTTTGTCACTTTTCCTGGTTTCATTTGTGATCAGCAATGTTCTGGTGTTCACCCACCCCACCCCTCGGAGACCTCCTGTCTCCTGTGGATCCGGATATGTGAGGGATTCTGAAATATCGGAATCATGTCTCTCTCTCCCCACAGACGGACCGAGAAACGTGGAGATTATTTCTGAGGATACAGTGAAGGAGGGGACCGAGATCACGTTAACGTGTCGAGGTGAAGCCAACCCCCAGGTTCATACCTACAGCTGGAGGAAAATGTGCAACAGACAACGGAAAGATCTGGGAGAAAATACCGACACGATTAGGATTCAACCCACCAGGAATGATGCATCTTGTAGCTACATCTGTACAGCAGGGAATTCTGTCAGCTCCCGGGATTCTACACCCAAACACATTAATGTACAGTGTAAGTAAAGAGGGTGTGGGACATACAGAAAATAGCCCCCAGACCACACTCGCAGCACTGTGTTTAGATCCCTGGTCTCCACACTACAGTTGGATAGTCAGGCATGGGATTTGGGAGAATGTTCCATGATGTTCCACAGCTTTATCACCCTCCCTGCAAAGCGAAAAACGTAATTGGAAGACAAACTTCAAAGAGCTTCAGGATCGAGGTGCTCTGTGAGTGACATTCCCAGGTTGACCTTTTCCCAATGTAAACTCCCCGGTCTCTGTCACTACTCACTGCATGAGAGCTATTTATCCAAAACGTTACTGTCCCCCGGGCTCTGAACTCACAGCGAGTCCCTTTCCCCAATCACCCTCCTCTCACTCCCTCTCCTGCATCGTTCCCCAGTCAGCAATATCTTGATTATAAAATTCTCACTCATCACTTTCAAATCCATCCTTCACCACTCCCTACCTCTGTATTCTCTTCCAACCCCTTCCCCCAGCAACTACCTACAATCCCTACATCAGTCCCTATCTTTATAACCTCCTCCATCCCCTCCATCCCTCTCTATCTCTGCGTTCTCCTCCAGCCCTTACACCCATCTCTATCTCTGTAACCACCTTGAATCCTAGCCTCTTGAGTAATGCCTGGTTCCCGCCAATTGGGCTCTGCCATCAGCTGCCTATGACCCTGAACTCAGATATTCCCTCTGTCCATGCCTCCATATCTCTCCGTCCTGGAAAGATTGGATGAGATTCCCGACAGTATGGGAACAGACCATTTAGCCCAGCAGGTCCACACCCAATCTCGGAGGGGTAACTCACTTAAACCTATTTCCCCTACCCAATATTTACCCCTGATTAATGCACCTCACACTCTGGGACAATTTCCCATGGCCAATCCACCCTAACCTGCACATCCCTGGGCACTATGGGACAATTTCCCATGGCCAATCCACCCTAACCTGCACATCCCTGGGCACTATGGGACAATTTCCCATGGCTAATCCACCCTAACCTGCACATCTTTGGACTGTGGGAGGAAACCGGAGCACCCAGTGGAAACCCACACAGACACTAGAAGAATGTGCAAACCCCACACAGAGAGTCGGCCGACGGGGGGATTCAAACCCGGATCCCTGGCACTATTACGCAGCACTAACCATTGAGCCACAGAGCCGCCAATAATGCATTCAGTAAAAGCTGACCTCTTTTCCTCATGTACTGAACATCTGCCCCTGATGTTGTTGAAGCAAATTGCAGTTGGATTGCTATTTCACCCCTTTCAATGTACCACCTTCTCAAGTAGTCACTACATAAATGCATGTTGCCTCTTTGTTGTCACTCACCTGGTTTTATTTATGATCAAGATTTAACCAACCAGCAACATCTGTACAGCACGGAATTCTGCCAGCTTCCGGGATTCTCAATCCAAACACATTATTTGACAGAATCCCTTTTCCAAGTCACCGTCCACTCAGTCCTTCTCCTGCATTGTTCCCAAGTTCAGAAATAACTTGATAATAAACTTCCAACTCTTTGGTTTCACATCCCTCCATCACCCCCTCCCTATCTCTGTAACCCCCCCAGCCCCTACACCCTCTCCCTATGTCTGTAACCCCCTCCAGCCCCTACACCCCCTCCCTATCTCTGTAACCCCCTCCAGCCCCTACACCCCCTCCCTATCTCTGTAACCCCCTCCAGCCCCTACACCCCCTCCCGTTCTCTGTAATTTCTGCCATACCGACAACTCTCCCATTTCTCTCACCAGCAGCTACAACCATGATGTCTTATCACTTTCTCTAGTTCCGAAACCACTCTACATCCCTTGAAGCTCCTCCAGCCTTTACACCCCTCCAGATCGCTGTAATCAGCTCCAGACCCGATGCCCCTCCTTATGTCTGTGTGTCTACCACTCCGTATCTCTGGAACCCACAGCAGCCCTTACCTTCCTATCTCTGTAACCTCCTCCAGCTCCGAAAACCTTACCTGTAAACTCCTACAGCCCCAACATCACTCCCTATATGTGTAATTGTCTCCAGCCCTGACACCCCTCCCTATCTCTGTAACTCCCTACAGCCCCTCCCTATCTCTGTAACCCCCTCCAGCCCCTACACCCCCTCCCTATCTCAGTAACCCCCTCCAGCCTCTACACCCTCTCCCTATCTCTGTAACTCTCTCCAGCCTCTACACCCCCTCCCTATCTCAGTAACCCCCTCCAGCCCCTACACCTCCATCTCTGTAACCCATTCAATAGACAGTAGACAATAGATGCAGGAGTAGGCCATTCAGCCCTTCGAGCCTGCACCACCATTCAATATGATCATGGCTGATCATCCTTAATCAGTATCCTGTTCCTGCCTTATCTCCATAACCCTTGATCCCACTATCCTTCAGAGCTCTATCCAACTCTTTCTTAAATGAATCCGGAGACTGGGCCTCCACTGCCCTCTGGGGCAGAGCATTCCACACAGCCACCGCTCTCTGGGTGAAGAAGTTTCTCCTCATCTCTGTCCTAAATGGTCTACCCCGTATTTTTAAGCTGTGTCCTCTGGTTTGTGCACACCTCCCCATCTCTGTAACCCCCTCCAGCCCCTACACCCCCTCCCTATCTCTGTAACCCACCCAGACCCTACACCCTCCTCCCTATCTCTGTAACCCATCCAGCCCCTTCACCCGCTCCCTATGTCACCCCCTCCAGCCCCTACACCCCCTCCCTATCTCTGTAACCCCCCCAGCTCCTACACTCCCTCCCTATCTCTGTAGCCCCCTCCAGCCCCTACACCACCTCCTATCTCTGTAACCCCCCCAGCTCCTACACTCCCTCCCTATCTCTGTAGCTCCCTCCAGCCACTATGCCCCCTCCCTATCTCTGTAACCCCCTCCAGCCCCTACACCCCCTCCCGAATTCTGTAAACACCACCAGCCCCTACATTCCCTCCCTATCTCTGTAAACCCATCCAGCCCCTACATCCCCTCCCTATCTCTGTAACCCCCTCAAGCCCCTATCCCCCTTCTCAATTTATGGAGCTCCTCCAGTCCCTTTTCCTCCTCCCTGTCTCTGTAGCCCATCCAACCCCTTCACTCCCTCCCTATCTATGTCACCCTCTCCAGCCCCTACACCCCCTCCTATCTCTGTAACCCCCCCAGCTCCTACACTCCCTCCCTATCTCTGTAACCCCCTCAAGCCCCTACGCTCCCTCCCTATCTCTGTCAGCCCCTACAACCCCTCCCTATCTCTGTAACCTCCTCCAGTCCCTACACCTCCTCCCTATCTCTGTAACCTCCTCTAGCCCCTACACCCCCTCCCTATCTCTGTAATCCCCTCCATCCCCTACACCCCCTCACTATCTCCGTAACCCCCTCCAGCCCCTACACCCCCTCCCTATCTCTGTAACCCCCTCAGCCACTACACCCTCCCTCTCTCTGTAACCTCTGTCAGCCCCTACACCCCCTCCCTATCTCTGTAACCCCCTCAGCCACTACACCCTCCCTCTCTCTGTAACCTCTATCAGCCCCTACACCCTCTCCCTATCTCTGGAACCTCTTCCATTTTCAGCCTCTTGAGCAATTCCCGCATCCCATCGCTCTCCCCTTTGTGACCCTGACCTTTGGCATTCTGTCCCTAAATCATTTTCACTCTCCCGTTCTCTTTCTCTTCCTTATAAACTGAGCCCCTTGACTGAAGAACTGTCCATTTTTCTGCCCTGTGGGATCTGTGACTGAATTTCCTGTGACTTCACCCCTTGCAATGTCTCCCTTAGTGAGTGATGCTCAAATAATCCTATCGGAAAGATGTTGTGAAACTTGAAAGGATTCAGAAAAGATTTACAAGGATGTTGCCAGGTTTGGAGGAACTGAGCTACAGGGAGAGGCTGAACAGGCTGGGGCTGTTTTCTCTGGAGCGTCGGAGGCTGAGGGGTGATCTTATAGAGGTTTACAAAATTATCAGGGGCATGGATAGGATATATACACAAGGTCTTTTCCCTGGGGTGGGGGAATCCAGAACTAGAGGGGCATAGGTTTAGGTTGAGAGGGAAAAGATTTAAAAGAGACCTGAGGGGCAACTTTTTCATGCAGAGGATGGTACGTGTATGGAATGAGCTGCCAGAGGAAGTGGTGGAGGCTGGTACAATTGCAACATTTAAGAGGCATTTAGATGGGTATATGAATGGGAAGGGTTTGGAGAGATATGGGCCGGGTGCTGGCAGGTGGGACTAGATTGGGTTGGGATATCTGGGTCGGCATGGATAGGTTGGACCGAAGGGTCTGTTTCCGTGCTGTACATCTCTATGACTCAATGAATCTATGACTCTCACTGAGGGTCTTGTCCCTTTCTGTCAGATGCCCCTCGGAATGTGATGGTGTCGATCTCCCCATCGGGCAGTGCGATACACGAAGGTGACAACATCACCCTGAGCTGCACCAGCGACAGTAACCCCCCAACCAGCTGGTACAAGTGGGTACGGAGACAGGGAGAGGAGACTGAGCCCCTGGAATCAACTGAGAGAGACCTGACCTTGTACAGAATCACTCCCAAACAGGAGGGTGTGTACTCCTGTGAGGCGGGGAACTCGGTTGGTGCCAACAGGTCGGAGGGTCGCAGGATAGAGGTTGTGAGTAAGTATGCAGCCCTGATATTGACCTCTGACCCCCTGCCCTCACCCTGAGTGATCAGTATAGCCTCTGTCTGTGTTAACATTGCTGTACTCTCAGGGAAGTATGGTTCCCTGTCTGTTATTCTCACTGACACCCCCCCTTCCCCCCACCCCCCAAGGCTCTTTAGTGAGTTTCTGCAGTGTATCTTGTAGCTGGTACACACTGCTGTTACTGAGCGTCGGTGGGAGGAGGGAGGGGATGGTACACATTGCTGTTACTGAGCGTCGGTGGGGAGAGGGAGCGAGGGGATGTTTGTGGGTGTGGGGCCAATCCAGCAGGGGCTGCTTTGTCCCTGGATGGTGTCCATGGCAATCACAGATAGGGAAGAGACTGTAGCTTTCCCAGTGCCACCATCACCTTCATCTTCAACGCTGTACTGTCATCAGTGACCATTCCCACAACTGACCTTCTGATGGAGGGAAGGTCATTGATGAAACAGCTGAAGATGGTTGGGTCAAGGACACTATCCTGAGGGACTCCTGCAGAGATGTCCTGGAGCTGAGATGTCCAACAACAACCATCTTCCTGTGTGCCAGGTATGACTTGAACCAGTGTAGAGTTTGCCCCTGATACCCATTGATACCAGTTTTGCCAGGGCTCTGTGATACCACACTCGGTCAAATGCAGCCTTGATGCCAAGGGCTGTCCCACACCACCCCCCTCCCCTCGGGAATCCAGCTCCTTTGTCCATGTTTGACCCAAGGCTGGAATGAGGTCAGGAGCCAAGGAGCATGAGATTTTAATTTGTGGCGATAATCTTGTGATTAACTTTCTCCATCACAGGAAGCTCATTCAGACTCTTAATTGGAATTAGCATGGGACTACTGGGCTCCGTTATCACAGTGGTTTTGGTGATCGTGTGTTACAGAAGGTAAGCATATTTAGATCACACCCTCAAATACAATACAGTGCAACATTTGAAAAGGTTTCTATCAAACCCCAGTTAGTCCCTTCTCGGAGCACTGTGCACAGTTCCAGTCTCCGTATCCCTCAGTCAGACCCACACTCGGAGCACCGTGCACAGTTCCAGTCTCTGTATCCCTCAGTCAGACCCACACTCGGAGCACTGTGCACAGTTCCAGTCTCTGTATCCCTCAGTCAGACCCACACTCGGAGCACCGTGCACAGTTCTGGTCTTCGTATCCTTCAGTTAGACCCACACTCGGAGCACCGTGCACAGTTCCAGTCTTCGTATCGTAAAAGAAGACACCGACTCATTTGAGAAGTCGCATAAGATATTGATTTTAATGATCCCAGAATTAAGCAATCCTAATGCTTGGAAGAGAGTAAATGCGTTGGGGCTGTTTACTCTTGAAAAGAGGAGGCTGAGAGATGACCTGATCGAGATGGTTAAAATTCTGAAAGGGGTTTCAATCACGGAGATATTGAGAAGGTGGGGATGGGGGAGACCAGAAAGAGGGACCATCGAAAGAAGACTGGGACATCATGTTGTGTTTGAACAGGGCGTTGGTGAGGCCTCTTGAGGAATACTGTGTCCAGTTCTGGTCGCCCTGTCATAGGAAGGATATTATTAAACTGGAGAGAGTTCAGGAGAGATTTCCCAGGTTGTTGCTGGGAATGGGAAGGTTTGAGTTACAATAATAGATTGGATTGGCTGGGACTTTTTTCACTGGAGCGTAGGATGCTGAGGGATGACCTTACAGATGTTTATAAAATCATGATTTGCATAGATATGGTGAATAACAAGGGTCTTTTCCCTCAGGTGGGTGAGTTCAAAACTAGGGAGCACATTTTTAACAGAAAAAAGTTTTACAAGGACATGAGGGGCAACTGCCAGAAGAAGTGGTGGATGTGGGTACAGTTACAACATTTAAAAGACATTTGGATCAGTATATAAATAGGAAAGATTTGGAGGGATATGAGCCAAATGCAGGCAAGTGGGACTAGTTTTGTTGGGAACATGGTGGATTAGTCCATCCCAAGGGTCTGTTTCCATGCCGTATCACTCTATGACTTGAAGACAGTCCCGAATAAATCCATTGAGGAATACAGGAGAAACGCCTTCTCTAAGACAGTGGGGGGGAATGTGGGACTCGCTCCGACTGGGAGTGCGGGAGGGGAATGTGTAATTCACTGCCCCAGGGAGTGAGGGATTATGGGACTTGTTCCCAGGGCTGTGGTATTGACCCAGGGACCTGCGGACCTTCTCTGAATGTAATAATTTGTGCTCTGTCCTCTCAGGAAGTGGAAGAAGACCGATTCTACCAGCCCACGATGCACTGAGGCAACAAACACTGTCTACAGCGTGGCCATGAAACGGAATCAGGTTAGTGTGGAAACAGCAGGAAGTCCAACGCAGGGTAAGCTCTGTGAGGCCATTCTTCCCCTCTTAGCTAATACCCAATTCAACATGATTGATTGAGCGACTGTCCCACCCTCACTTAGCACTGAGTATCCAACACTGCAGCACTCCTTCATCACTCACCCTTCAACAGTGATGAGGTCCCTCAGTACTGATCCTCCAACTGTGCAGCACTCCCTGAGTAATGGCCCTCCAACAATGCGGCACTCCGTCAGCACTGACCCTTTGACAGTTCAGCACTCCCTAAGTCCTGACTCACTGACAGTGTGGTGCTCCCTCGGCACTGACCCTCCGACAGTGCACACTCTCCATTCTGAAAGTGATAGAGTGATTGAGACAGAGGTTCAGAGATCGAGAGGCACAGTGAGGTAGAAATATAGAGACAGTTATTTGCAGAGAGAGAGAGAGAAAAACAGAAATAGACAGTGAGAGATTGATAAAGAAAGAGATGGAGAGGCACTTGAACATGGAGAGTTACAGAGAGCGAAAGAGTGAGAGAGAACAACAGAGAGATAGCAATAGAGAGCCAGAAGGATTGATATAAAATTAATGGGAGATAAAGAGATAGAGATAGTAAATCAAGAGGGAAACCAATAGAAAGGCAGAGATAGGGAGAGGAGATGGAGCAAGAGATACAGAGATAGAGAGAGAGAGAGAGAGATGCAGAGAGAGGTAGACAGAGAGACTGAGGATGATAGAGATGGGTGATAAACTGGATAAGATGATCCACACTGTCCCCCAAAGTTGTTTAGTGTAGGATTGTGTTGCTGTGATATGTTGACCGGGTAAGGCGCTATCTAAATGCACATTGCTGAGCAGCAATGTCGGCTGATCCTGCTGTTGTTGTTGTTGTATTCCCTGCAGGTGAAGGAGAGGCCGGTGTATGAGAACGTGATGATGACCGAGAGCACGGACTCTCAGGGGCACTCCCCCCCTGACGACTGTGTCGAGTATGCGACCATTAACTTTGGGGCCAGCTCCCAGACCCCGGAGGGACAGAAACAACCAGGGGCCACTCGGTAATGTCTCAGTGAGGGCTAGAACCACCCAGTAACACCGGGAGCCTGTGGCACTGGAGAATGAGCCGGGTCTGGGACGAGGGATTGGCGCTGACTGGGTTAATAGGGGATAGTATAGAGCTGCTTGGCCAAATGGCCTCGTTCTGTCCCGTTGGTACTCTGGTATTTCTCAGCAGAGTAACATTGAATAGGACCAGACAGGGGTCAACACAGGAAGGATGTTGCCAATATCCCGGGTGGGGGGAGTTTGGATCCAGGGAGTCACAGTCTAAGGGATAAGGGGGAATGACTGAGATGAGGAGAAATGTCTTTATCCTGTGTGTGAGAATCCCACAGGCTCCCCCACTCTCTGGGTATTGTTGAGGCCAGAACATTGAAGAAGGAGTTAGATCCTGGTCTTTGGGGTAAAGGGATCAAAAAGAATGGGGGAGAACGTGGGAATGTGGGATTGTGTTGGATCAACACCATGATCTTGAAGGGCAGAATGGCCTACCCTTGCTCCTATTTTCTATGTGTCCACCACAGGAGGCAGGAGTGTACAAAGCCCTGGGGGATCTGGGTCCACTTGTGGGCCCCACATAATCGGGACGATGGGGACGTTTTGGTGGGAGAGTGAGGGAGAGAGCAGAAGGTATTCCCAGGAACTGGTCCAGGGATAAGAACCCTCCGTGATGATGATGGGTTGAAGACGCTGGGGAGTGCTCCACTGGGGGAGAAGGAGGCTGAGGGAGAGGGGGATTCAATCGAGGGTTTCAAAACCAAATGCGGGTGAGGGGGGAGGTGGATAGAGTCGATAGGGAGAAGCTCTTCCCGCTCAGAAAGGGAACGGGAATGGGGATGGGAATGGGAGAGGGGTGTGGGTTTAAAGTGAAGAGCAGATGGATCGACGGGATGTGAGGGAGGAAACCGTGCTCCCCCAGGAAGTAGTCAGGGTGTGGGATGTACTGTCTGGAAATGTGGGGGGTGAGAGGGGGGTGGTTCAATTGGAGCATCGGGGAGGGGCATTGGATGGGGATTGAGATAGAGATGGGGAGCAGGGAGACGGGGGTAAACTGAGGGAATTGGGGGATAGAGCCATTGTAAGGGGATTGGGACAGAAATGGGGAATAGGGAGATTGGGGGCAGGGTGGGGGGGGGAAGGGAGGAGATGGATACCAGGGAATGCTGCCCATTTGACGAGCTGGCACAGGGATGATGGCCCAAATGGCCTCCTCTGTGATGTAACACGTCAGTGACTCCCAGAGACCTTCCTGAAACAGAGGGGTTCTTACAGGTTCACATTGCAGAGTTTAATTCATTCCAAACACAGCGTTTCAATCTGGCAGTAATTACAATAATATTAATTAATCGTTTTGATTCTGAACAAAGGAAGGGGGTTGGAGCAACTGGTGAGATAAGGGGAATATACATGTAGAGAGGGTGTTGGGGGCAGGGTCATATGGGTTTGAAGGGTGTTGGGAGTGGGGGGGGTGTATGGGTTCAGACGGTGTTGGGGTTGGGGGGTTTATGGGTTTGGAGGGTGTTGTGGATGGGGGGTAAATGGCTTTAGAGAGTGTTGGGATGGGGGGTGTATGGGTGTGGAGGGTGTTGGGGGTGGGGGGTGTATGGGTGTGGAGGGTATTGGGGTGGGGGTGTATGGGTGTGGAGGGTGTTGGGGGTGGGGGGTGTATGGGTGTGGAGGGTGTTGGGGGTGGGGGTGTATGGGTGTGGAGGGTGTTGGGGGTGGGGGGTGTATGGGTGTGGAGGGTGTTGCGGGTGGGGGGTGTATCGGTGTGGAGGGTGTTGGGATGGGGGGTGTATGGGTGTGGAGGGTATTGGGGTGGGGGTGTATGGGTGTGGAGGGTGTTGGGGTGGGGGGTGTATGGGTGTGGAGTGTGTTGGGGTGGGGGTTATATGGGTTTGGAGGGTGTTGGGGGTGGGGTGTGTATGGGTGTGGAGGGTGTTGGGGGTGAGGGGTGTATGGGTTTGGAGGGTGTTGGGGTGGGGGATGTAAGGGTGTGGAGGGTGTTGGGGGTGGGGGGTGTATGGGTGTGGAGGGTGTTGGGGGTGGGGGGTTTATGGGTGTGGAAGGTGTTGCGGGTGGGGGGTGTATCGGTGTGGAGGGTGTTGGGGGTGGGGGGTGTATGGGTTTGGAGGGTGTTGGGGGTGGGGGTGTATGGGTGTGGAGGGTGTTGGGGTGGGGGGTGTATGGGGGTGGAGGGTGTTGGGGGTGGGGGGTGTATTGGTTTGGAGGGTGTTGGGGTGAAGGGTGTATGGGTGTGGAGTGTGTTGGGGGTGGGGGGCGTAGGTGTTTGGAGGGAGTTGGGGGTGGGGGGGTGTAAGGATGTGGAAGCTGTTGAGAGTGGGGGGGTGTAAGAGTCTGGAGGGTGTATGGGGGTGGAGGGTATTGGGGTTGGGGGGTGTATGGGTGTGGAGGGTATTGGGCTAGAGATTATATGGGTTTGTTGTGTGACGGGGCTGGGGTTGGGGCAGATGTGATTGTATTTGACTCGAGGCTCCCCCCGGACCATCACCGGAATGAAGGGTGGGGTCAGGTTTCCAGTTTGTACCTGCTGACTGTTCACTATCTGCATGTCATCGAGTGTGTGTGTGTGTGTATATGTGTGTGTGTGTTTATATGTGTGTGTGTGTGTGTGTGTATATGTGTGTGTGTGTGTGTATGTGTGTGTGTGTATGTGTGTGTGATTGTGCAGGCGTCTGTGTGTATCTGTGAGTGTTTCTGTGTGTGTACAGATGGGGAAGACACAGAGTGGAGAGTTCCCCATGATATTTGTGTGTGTATGTGGGTCTGTGACAGTGTGTGATGTGTGTGTATCTCTATGTTTGAGTATATGACAGAGAATGTGTGTACGTGTGTGTATCTGTGAATGTGTATCTCCATGTTTGTATGTGTGTGTGAGAGAGTATGTGGATCTGTGTCTGTCAGTGCGCGCACGTCTGTGTGTATCTGTGAGGGTGTTTTTGTCCCTATGTGTGCAACTTTTTCTCTGTGTGTGTGTGTGTGTGTGTGAGTGTGTGTGTGTGTATGTGTGTGTGTGTGTGTATGGTTGTGTATATTTGTATGTGTGCATCTCTGCGTGTGTGTGTATGTGTTTGTGTGTGTGTGTGTGTATGTATCTCTGTCTGCGTGTGTGTGTGTGTATGTATCTCTGCGTGTGTGCGGATGGGAAGATACAGGGAGGAGAACTCCCCGTAATAATTTTTGCTCCTTCCAGCTCACAGTGTGCTTTCTCACATTCACAGGGGGAAAGGGAAGAAGCCTCTGAAAGCGAGACCTGATAACGATCCGACTGTCATCTACAGCTTGATAAACAAAGCACCATCTCCATCCCAGGTACAACAGCCCTCATCCCCAAGAGGCTGGAGGGAGCGGGTTAGCGGAGGCTGGGTGAGGACACTCACTGGCTGGGTTCGATCCCAGGGACAGAGAGACACAGAGTGCAGACACGGCATTACATCCAAGAGCCCCCAGACCGTCCCATTGGAGTGATGGCTCCAGAGGGGTCAGAGGGTCAGTACTGAGGGAGTGCCACTCTCTCCCATGTTCCCAGCAGACACCCTCCCATAACATGAGAATGATTCAGTGACAACAGAAGGAACTTTGGAACCTATAACCATCAGAACAGAAACAGTTACCATGTTGTGGGAGGGTGTGTGCTGAGAACAGGGGAGAGTGCAGAACTCCCTCATCACTGACCCTCCAACAGTGTCTGCTCCCTCAAATATTTCCCTTCAAATAGTGCCCGCTCCCTCAGCACTGACCCGCCAATGGTGCAGCGCTCCCTCAGCACTGAACCTCTGACAGTGCCTGTTCCCTCAGCACTGACCCTCCGACAGTGCGGCATTCCCTCAGCACTGACCCACTAACAGTACAGCGCTCCCTCAGCACTGACCCTCCGATAGTGCGGCACACCCTCAGCACTGACCCTCCAACAGTGCCCACTCACTCAGCACTGACCCTCCGACAGTGCAGTGCTCCCTCAGCACTGACCCTCCGACAGTGGAGCGCTCCCTCAGCACTGACCCACTAACAGTACGGCGCTCCCTCAACACTGACCTCTTGACAGTGCCCACTCACTCAGCACTGACCCTCCGACAATGTGGCGCTCCCTCAGCATTGACCCTGTGATAAAGCCCACTCCCCTCAACACTGACCCTCCGACAGTGCCCGTTCCTTCAGCGCTGACCCACTGACAGTGCCGGCTCCCTCAGTACTAATCCTCTGACAGTGCCGGCTCCCTCAGCACTGACCCTCTGACAGTGCCGGCTCCCTCAGCACTGACCCTCCGACATCTTGCAATGGTGCTTGCTTGCCCATGGGATAACAACGATGCACACAGAACCTTTCGAAGTGAATAAGGTGTCGCATTGCAGCTAACCCTGGCTTATTGCTGTCCCAGTAGCTCCCTCACTATTACCACCTGCTGTAAGCTGTAAGGGACCCCATGGATTTCTCCCTTGGGTTAAATAACTGAGACAGAATTTGCACTGCTATATCAAAAACACCATGAGAGTTTTGCAACTCAAAATGTTACATGCTGCATCTTTCTTGAGCTCTGTGATGCAAAGTCACAGTTTGAACCACTGAGGGGAACTCTGTACTCAAGTGTCAACAAGAATTCTTCAAGTTAAGGACAATCAGCCCGAGAACAACCACTAATTTGTTGAACTATCGAGTGTCAAGGAGAGTTCAGGAGAGAGAAGCTACCAGACTGCAGACAGAAAGCAATCACCGCTCCCTCTCTCTCCCTCTGGAGTGAAAACTCCTGAAAGCTGTCACTTCCAAATAGAACTGTTGGGCTACAACCTGGTGTTGTGAGATTTATAACTAAAAAAAATGAAAGGAAAGCATTCCAAAACAAGAAAAGACCTAGGTCCAACTGATCAACCACTGAATTGAAGACTGACCATCACCTATAGACAGCAATGTCATCCTTCATGAAATCCGCAAGACTGTAAGAAAGGAACTTTCCAATTTATGGTCCGTATTGTTTACATTCAGAATTTTGTTTCTCCTGTCAATATTATTTTTCCATCCATAGTATGTGTGTTAAACCAACTGTCTTTGTCAGAACCACGAATGAATCGATGTGGACCTGGAGTTTTTAAAGGGTTATAGTTTAACTTCCATAGAAGTAAATTACAAATTCTTTCTTTTCTCATCTTAAAGTCACTGGTGTTACGATGTAGAGTTACCTTCTGTCCATGATGGAACTTGGTATGAATTCTGATTTTCTCAACTCACAGACAACCAGCCGAATTGATCATTTTGTTGGTCTGAGGGATTCTGGGTGTTTTGAGACAGCTTCTGGGACCGTGGGCACAATAATTGATGGTCCACATTTCCCCGTGGAGTTGTGACCACACTGAATAGGGAGCAGTTCCAGACTGGAATCTGAATGGTGTAGTCCTCGAATTCGGAGCTTCACTGTCACTGTGCCACAAGTCCCCACCCTACAAGGGAGTGGCCACTGACCTCTTTGTTCATCAATACACCATTTCCGCCCCCCCACATCTGCTCACTCTGATCAACATGGGACAATAGCAGGCAATGCTGCACCACTGTTTAATAGCATTCTAAAAATCCCCCCCTCCCCCCCAATGCTCAAGCCAGCTCTCGGGACCATACATCATCCACCATTTGATACCAGGACATTGGTGATTCTATTGAGAAAGAACACGTTTGGCCAGAATCCTTGCTTTACAGCCGCAGCGGCAGATGTGCATGTGGAGTTTGCACGTTCTCCTCGTGTCTGCGTGGGTTTCCTCCGGGTGCTCCAGTTTCCTCCCACAGTCCAAAGATGTGCAGATGTGTAGCCATGGGAAATTGTCCCATAGTGTCCAGGGATGTACAGGTTAGGGTGGATTGGTCAAGAGAAATTGTCCCATAGTGTCCAGGGATGTACAAGTTAGGGTGGATTGGTCATGCTAAATTGTCCCGTAGTGTCCAAGGATGTACTGGTTAGGTGGGTTAGCCATGGGAAATGCAGGGTTACAGGGAAAGGGTACAGGGATGGTTCTAGGTTGGATGGTCTTTGGAGGGTCAATATTAAAATGTTGGGCTGACTGGTCTGTTTCCACACTGAGGGGAAACCTATCATCTCTGGCCCTGGAGAAGGTGGGAATGTCTTTCAGTTCGGGTCATCTGACTCCAAATGGTCCCGATAAAAATAACAGGACAGTTACTACCAGTGTCTGAGAAAAGAAAAATAATGATCACTCAACATCACCAGTGGCAGGAAGATGTCATTGCAGCGTGACATGTTTCCATGGGAAATTTCCATGAGAAGTCATACAGTGTGTGTAATAAGGTCAGCCAGGTAAAGCTCCTGAGTCTGAGTTCCGTGATTGGGGCTGTTCACCCATTCCAATCAAGGAGCCCTGGCTGACAGACAGAAACAGCAGTGTCAGAGGTTCTGCTCACTCTGAGAGCTGGTTCTGAGGGAACTGGATCAGTGTCAAAATCTCTCCACGTGTAAATAAAGGGGGACCTGGTGACAGGATACCGGTCTCTATGTGGAGTTATTTCAGTGGCGATGAGAGTTATGCACATTCCTGAAGAAATTCACTCACAATGGTTGTCTTTGAGCTGGTGTAATCATTTCTGGGTCGAGAATGTGGTGCTGGAAAAGCACAGCAGGTCAGACGGCATCCTAGGAACAGGAAAATCAACGTATCAGGCAAAAGCCCTTCATCAGGAGTGAGAGTTGGGAGCCTCGGGGGGTGGCGAGGTAAGTGGGAGGGGATGGGGCTGGGGGGATGGTAACTGAGAGGGCAATAGGTGGATGGAGGTGGGGGCAAAAGTGATAGATGATAGCCTGAAACATTGATTTTCCTATCAGCTTTATCCCCACCTCCATCCACTTATTGCACTCTCAGCTAACTTTCCCCCAGCTCCATCCCCCTCCCACTTATCTCTCCACCCCCAAAGCTCCTGGCCTCATTCCTGATAAAAGGTTTTTACCCAAAACATTGATTTTCCTGCTACTCAGATGCTGCCTGACCTGCTGTGCTATTCCAGCACCACACACTTAACTCTAACCTTCAGCATCTGCAGTTGTAACTTTCACCCAGTAAGCATTTCTGGCACCATGCCATTATTTGGGAAACTTGACTCATTCGATCCTGTTGTTGAAGACTGGGTCCAGTGTGTGGAAAGAATATGTTGATTTTTCCAGACTACTGACACTGGTGTAGATGGAAAGCAACGAGTAATTTTCCTGACAGCTTGCGGATCTGCAGCTTTTTCTGTTATAAGGAGCTGAATATATCCTGAGGTATCAGATATTAAAACATTTCCAATTGCTGGAATTAGTTAAGAAATATAACAACCCCAAACCTCCTCTTATTCTGAGATGCTATCGGTTTTACCAGGGGAATCCATGTCGGAATTTTTGATGAGGTTAAGATGACTGGCAGAGACATGTAACTTTGGTTTAACCCTTAATGTGATGCTGAGAGGCTGCTTGGTATGTGGGATTAATGAGATAACCATGCAAAAGCACCCCCTAGCTGAAGCTCAACTGGACTTCAAACAGGCATTACAACTGGAGTTATCACTGGAAAATGGCCAGTGGAGCACGAGTTACAGGGTTTACCGATGGAAGTGGACACCTTCGCCAGTCCGACTGAGCTTGGGGAATGCCATTTGAGTGAAGGCAGTGGCACAGCCTCACTCAGGACACATCCTGAACAGAGGGACTCTAGGTCAGCCCACAGCAAAACCCCAAAACAAAACCAAGCCTCAGCCAAAGGGTTAAAATTTTCTTCAGGATCCAGGCCAGCGAGCCATTGTAGTTGCTGCCAGTATACAGATTCGACGCAGCAAAAGAGTCCCACTGAGCCTGAGGTGAGTAAGAGAACTGTGTTGGAACAGCTACATTGTTTAGTGACATCCAAATCAGAAACAATCAAAATAAATGGTCACCTGCTTCTCATGGAGGTTGATACCAGTGAGGGGTGCGGCAGTGATTATAGAATCTTTAACAAAACACTCTGGACTCCAACCCTCAAGTCTGTGTAAGACAGAGAGCCTACACCAGGGAGCCATTACAGATTAAGGGTTCAACTTCCGTTTCAGTCTCGTTTACAAAAGCAGCTGGTCCTGATGGAAACAAAGCTTAATGGGGCGGAACTGGTTGAGAAAGATGCACCTTGATTGGCTCAACATTTTGCGATTAGAAAACGGCTGCCCGAGTGAAGTCCTAATTAAATACCCGGATGTTTTTCAGTAAAGTCTAGGGACTATGAAAGGCACCGAGACCATTCTGCATATTGACCAGGAAACAATTCCACAATTCTGCAAGACCCGCCCAGTGCCATTTATCTTATGGGCGAAAGCAGAGGCAGGAGTCAGGAGGTCGGGATGTGACCAGTCCGGTTTGCAGAATGGGCAGCACCGGTCACATATCATGAAACCAGATGGCTCGGTTCACCTTTGTGGGATTTTAAACATAAAGCAAACTGCTTGTCACAGCTGGATAAATACTCAATCCCTCACCTAGATGATGGGGTGTGTAAAGCTGGGCAGAAATATGCCACAATTAATACCATAAGGGTTTGTACCAACATATGGGAAGGCCATTTGTGGTATCGTGAGCCTGTGCCATTTTGCAGCAGACGAGAGAGAATATTTGCCTCAGGTCACCGTTTATCTGAGTGACATGTTAATGATAGGTGTTATGGATCAGACCAGACCCCCTCAAAATATATTAGGAATGTCACCTAGACTCTAACCTTCTCTTATTTAAAAGGTAACTGCGATGTTCCAGATGCAATTCAATTGGTCAAAATATTCAATATTCAGCAAACACTATAGTTAAGGTACAAACCAAAGAAAGAGGAACTTAAAATAACTTAACTCTCTGTAGGAAAACCTAACAGAAGAATAGGTTATTTTACTCTGAAACTCTTCCTGTACAGTTATGTCTCATAAACACACAAGGTTCTGAATGAATATTTCTCCTCTCTAATTTGTATAGGAGAAAGTGAGGACTGCAGATGCTGGAGATCAGAGCTGAAAATGTGTTGCTGGAAAAGCGCAGCAGGTCAGGCAGCATCCAAGGAGCAGGAGAATTGATGTTTTGAGCATGAGCCCGAATTTGTATGCCCTTATCCAACCATTGAAATTACTTTCGTCATCTTTTCAAACTCAATGTATGTTTGACCGGGGTCCCTCCTTAGATTCTGGAAACGTAGTCTTCAGACAGCACTTTTCACCTCATTACCCTCACCAGGTACCCCCTGTGATAGTAATGTAAATACTTCACTGGCTCCACATACCAACTTTGTTTGAATCAACAATACCCACATGGTCACTGACCATTTCATTTGTTTCGCCATTTTCTCAAATGAAACAAAAAAGGCTTCTACATCCTTCTTGTTGAAATTTGGTGATGTTTGAACATATTTAAACAGATCCTCACCAGGCCTTCAGCTCGGATGGGATTGCCCTCTATCACTGTCCTCATCATTATTCCTACTTTCACCTCTACCTCCGCCATTTTAACTTGGCTTTGGGCTTTCAGTTCCAACCGGTTCAGAAAAGATTTACAAGGATGTTGCCAGGGTTGGAGGGTTTGAGCTACAGGGAGAGGCCGACCAGACTGGGGCCGTTTTCCCTGGAGCGTCGGAGGCTGAGGGATAAACTTATAGAGGTTTACAAAATTATGAGGAGCATGGATAGGGTAAATAGACAAAGTCTTTTCCCTGGGGTCAGGGAGTCCACAACTAGAGGGCATGGGTTTAGATTGAGTGGGGAAAGATATAAAAGTGGGGCAACTTTTTCACACACATAGGTTGGTACGTGTATGGAATGAGCTGCCAGAGGAAGTGGTGGAGGCTGGTACAATTGCATCATTTAAGAGGCATTTGGATGGGGACATGAATAGGAAGGGTTTGGAGGAATATGGGGTGGGTGCTGGCAGGTGGGACTACATTGGGTCGGGATACCCGGTTGGCATGGATGGGGTGGACCGAAGGGTCTGTTTCTGTGCTGTATATCTCTATGACTCTGAAGGTCAAATCTTGCCTCTTTCTCTGATACTTCTCTCGTTCCTTCTGTCTCTTTCTTCTCTCTCTCTCTTTCTCTCTCTCTCTCTCTCTCTCTCTCTCTCTGTATCCCACCCTTTCTTCTGCTGGAGACTTCCTCGTCTTTTCTTTTTCCTCTGCTGTTTATTGTAATTCAAGTTGTTTCATTTCCTTTTCTCTGTTCTTTTGTTCTGCCAGGGCTATTCTTTCCTTTTCTTTTCCTCTAACCCAAGCTGCTTCATTTGCAATTACATTTTAATCACTTCCGAAGATTCTGATGGTGTTCCTGGCAATTGTAAATGCTGCGTGATTGCAACAAATATCTCCCCTTTCCTCACAGACAAAGGCACCCCCAACTCCACTTTGTTTACTGATTCTGAATGTTTTTCTTTGCTCAGTCTTTGCAAAACTCCTGAAGTGGCTTTTTCCATCCCCAGGAAATTCCTAGTGACTGAAAGAGCCACTATTAAACAAGGCAGACCCTGTTTAACAAACAATACTCAATACCTAAAATAAAAGACACTAACACTTACCAATCACTGCTTTGAGTCTAATTACCCTAAACCGAACAAAAACTGAAAGGACTACAGATGCTGTAAATCGGAGACAACAATAGAAATTGCTAGAAAAGCTCTGCAGGTCTGGCAGCATCTGTGGAGAGAGAAATCAGGACTAACAGTTCAGATCTAAAACATGAACTCGGATTTCTCTCTCAGATGCTGTGAGCTCTGCTGATCCTAAACCCAACCTGAAAATAGAGATGTTGATCCCAACAAGAGTCCCCAGTCTGCTATGGACCAGACCAAACCCCCCTCCAAAAAAAATCAGAAGATAATCTAAACCCTTACTCTTTTTCTTCTTTTTAAGGTAACTGCAAGGTGTTGTGTTCCGATCAGTCAAACTGCCAGATTTAAATAAAACATAATTTATTCATATATTATAGTTAAAGGACAACAAAAAGAAGAGAAATTGGAATAACTTAACTTTATTGGAAAACTTAACAGACTAATTGATTATTTTACTACTAAACAGCAACTGTTCCAATATAGTAGCACCCCATAAACACACCCTTGGCAAAAGGCAAGTTCAGAAAAATAGATTGTCTCACGTGCAACTTCAGCAGGAGAAGAAAGAAAAAACATCAGGAGAACATTCTGTTAGCGAGTGAAACAGGGAGAGAAAACTGCAGCTTCCAAACCCTGCTGAGACCCCAGCAACAACTGCTGAAAGATAAAACTAAAATCCTGGTTCTGTGGGAGCTTGACCACACTCAGTCAGGCTGCATTTATTGTTCCAACTTTAAAGACAACCTAAGACCTCACAAACTGTTTTTTTTTGAGATTTAAATAGTCAACTCAGCCCCTCTGCCTTACAATCTTTCTTCAAAATAGAAACAATACAAAATATACTTCTTAAAGCCATAATATCATCACAAAGAGACAGAATGAGTATGAGACTTTATCAGAGGGATACTCCTGAGAGAGTGCTGTCGTATTGGTGTGTCAGTATTGAGGATGTGTCACTTTGGCAGAGGGTGATATTGAGTGAATGATGCCATTACTAATAAGAGCACAAGCTCAGTCTTAAAAACACCTTTGGCAGAGTGCGGAAATTCCTTTGAAGCCAATGTTCCAACAATTTCATGCAGTAGGCTAAGTTATTTTGGTGGCTCAGTGGTTAATACTGCTGCTTAGCAGTGCCAGGGACCTGGCCTTAATCCCATTCTCCCCTTGTCTTCATGGTTCCTCCCACAGTCGAAATTTGTGCAGGTTAGAATGGATGGTTCAGTGTAGAGGGACTGCTGCATTGTCGGAGAGTCAGTGCTGAGGGACTGCTGCATTGTCGGAGGGTCAGTGCTGAGGGAGCGCCACACTGTCACAGGGTCAGTGCTGAGGGAGTGCCACACTGTTAGAGGGTCACTGCTGAAGGAGTGCCGCACTGTCGGAGGGTCAGTGCTGAGGGAGTGCCGCACTGTCGGAGGGTCAATGCTGAGGGAGTGCCGCACTGTCAGAGGGTCAGTGCTGAGGGAGTGATGCACTGCCGGAGGGTCAGTGCGGAGGAGTGCCGCACTGTTGGAGGGTCAGTGCTGATGGAGTGCCGTACTGTCAGAGGGTCAGTGCTGAGGGAGTGCTGCACTGTCAGAGGGTCAGTGCTGAAGGAGTGCAGCATTGTCAGAGGGTCAGTGCAGAGGGAGTGCCACACTGTCAGAGGGTCACTGCTGAAGAAGTGCCGCACTGTCAGAGGGTCAGTGCTGAGGGAGTGATGCACTGCTGGAGGGTCAGTGCGGAGGAGTGCCGCACTGTCGGAGGGTCAGTGCTGAGGTAGTGCTGCACTGTCAGAGGGTCAATGCTGAGGGAGTGGGCACTGTCAGAGGGTCAGTGCTGAGGGAGTGGGCACTGTCGGAGGGTCAGTGCTGAGGTAGTGCTGCACTGTCAGAGGGTCAGTGCTGAGGGAGTGCTGCACTGTCAGAGGGTCAGTGCAGAGGGAGTGGGCACTGTCGGAGGGTCAGTGCTGAGGGAGTGCATCACTGTCGGAGAGTCAGGGCTGAGGGAGTGCCGCATTGTCAGAGGGTCAGTGCAGAGGGAGTGCCGCACTGTCAGAGGGTCACTGCTGAAGAAGTGCCGCACTGTCAGAGGGTCAGTGCTGAGGGAGTGATGCACTGCTGGAGGGTCAGTGCTGAGGGAGTGGGCACTGTCAGAGGGTCAGTGCTGAGGGAGTGGGCACTGTCGGAGGGTCAGTGCTGAGGTAGTGCTGCACTGTCAGAGGGTCAGTGCTGAGGGAGTGCTGCACTGTCAGAGGGTCTGTGCAGAGGGAGTGGGCACTGTTGGAGGGTCAGTGCTGAGGGAGTGGGCACTGTTGGAGGGTCACTGCTGAGGGAGTGCCGCACTGTCTATGGTCAGTGCTGAGGGATTGCCGCACTGTCCGAGGGTCAGTGCTGAGGGAGTGCCGCACTGTCGGAGGGTCAGTGCTGAGGGAGTGGGCTCTGTCGGAGGGTCAGTGCTGAGGGAGTGGGCACTGTCGGAGGGTCAGTGCTGAGGGAGTGGGCGTTGTCAGAGGTTCAGTGCTGAGGGAGTGGGCACTGTCAGAGGGTCAGTGCTGCGGGAGTGGGCACTGTCGGAGGGTCAGTGCTGAGGTAGTGCTGCACTGTCGGTGGGTCAGTGCTGAGGGAGTGAGCACTGTCAGAGGGTTGATGTGACATCCTGTTGAATGAGGCTGACCTGCAGATGATGGTAATCTACGTGTGTGTGGTTTGTCACTGCTTTGCTATTTTGGGAGCGAGACTGTGTGCAAGTTCCTGTTTAGTTTCTCAGTTGGGATTCTAAAGTTTCCTCTGGTGTCTTGCTGCAATTGTGCAAGGACCTTTGTCAGACCACTCTCTGGTATATTTTGTGTACAGATTGGGGGTTTTCCTTATTTCCACTCCATCAGCACTGACCAGACACTGCGGCACTCCCTCACCACTGACCCTCTTAAACTACGGCGCTCCCTCTGCACGGACTCTCCGATATTCCGTCACTCCCACAGTACTCACTCCACTACAGAGCGGCACTTCCTCAGCACTGACCCTCCGACAGTGCCCACTCCCTCAGCACTGACCAGACACTGCGGCACTCCCTCACCACTGACCCTCCGACAGTGCGGCACTCCCTCAGCACTGACCCTCCGACAGTGCCAACACTCTCAGCACTGACCCTCCGACAGTGCGGCATTTCCTCAGCACTGACCCTCCAACAGTGCCCACTGCCTCAGCACTGACCCTGTGACAGTGCCAACCCTCTCAGCACTGACCCTCCGACAGTGCCCACTCCCTCAGCACTGACCCTCCGACAGTGCGGCACTCCCTCAACACTGACCCTCCGACAGTGCCCACTCCCTCAGCACTGACCCTCCGACAGTGCGTCACTCCCTCAGCACTGACCCTCCGACAGTGCGTCACTCCCTCAGCACAGACCCTCTGACAGTGCGGCACTCCTGAAATCGACCAAGAAATTGATTCTTTGTTCATTTTTAACATGGTCAAAGAACATCTTAATCAACCACAATCTTACTCCGAGCTCCACCATGGTATATGAAGAAACATGCTCGGTCAAACAGGAAATTGTTGAAATTATACTTTGAAAAGATGGGGGCAAATGTAAGAGAGAGAGGGCACAGACTGAGAGACAGAGGGAGCGGGACTGACAGAGATAAACATGACAGAAACAGAGTGAAAGAGAGAGAGCAGGAGAGACATGGAGAGAGAAAGAGAGACAGTTAGTGAGATATATAGAAAGAGAGAGAGAGAGAGAGAGAGATGGAGAGACAGGGTGGCAGGGAATGAGGAATGCACCCCATAGCTCCGGTTTCCCAGGCAGCAGAAGACACATCGGCACTTGGGAGAGTGATGGAATGGAAGGGGGCTACAATGATAGGGAGGGAATGTAGGGGCTGGAGGGGGTTACAGAGATAGGGAGGGAATGTAGGGGCTGGAGGGGGTTACAGAGATAGGGAGGGGTGTAGGGACTGGAGGGGGGTTACAGAGATAGGGAGGGGTGTAGGGACTGGAGGGGGTTACAGAGATAGGGAGGGGTGTAGGGACTGGAGGGGGTTACAGAGATAGGGAGGGGTGTAGGGGCTGGAGGGGGTTACAGAGATAGGGAGGGGGTGTATGGGCTGCGGGGGTTACAGAGATAAGGAGGGGGTGGAGGGGCTAGAGGGGGTTACAGACATAGGGAGGGGCTGGAGGGGGTTACAGAGATAGGGAGGGAGTATAGGGGCTGGAGGGGGTTACAGACATAGGGAGGGGGTGTAGGAGCTGGAGGGGGTTACAGAGATAGGGAGGGGGTGTAGGGGCTAGAGGGGGTTACAGAGATTGGGAGGGGGTGTAGGGACTGGAGGGGGTTACAGAGATAGGGAGGGGGTGTAGGGGCTAGAGGGGGTGACAGAGATATGGAGGGGATGTAGGGACTGGAGGGAGTTACAGAGATAGGGAGGGGGTGTAGGGGCTGGAGGTGGGTTACAGAGATAGGGAGGGGATGTAGGGGATGGAAGGGTTTACAGTTAAAACCTCCTCCTTCTCAATGTGAATTCATGAAAATATATGAGATTCTCCGTCCCTGAGTCCCAGACTTACCTTGTCCCTCTCTACAGTGAACACAGATACAACATACTCATTTTGAACCTCAGCTGTGTCTTCTGGCTTCACACACACAGTTTGCCCGTTTGGTCCCTAATGGGGTCGGCTCCTTCTCTGACCCCGAATATACTTATAAACCACCTTTGGGTTTTCCGTAATGGTACCCACCATTGCTTCTTCATGTCCCCTCGTTGTTCTCCTAATTCCCATTTTCAGTAACCCCCTGTATTTTCTCCTCTGAAACATTCAGTGTTTTGAGCCCTCGGTGTCTGTCAAAAGGGTTTTTTTTCCCGTATCCAATCCTGTGCATCCACTGACATTCAGGGTTCTCTCAGCCTATTGGTCCTGCCCTTCACCTTCATGGGAACATGTCAGCCCTGCACTCTCCCTTCTCTCTGTCAGTTATCTCACACCCTTATTGAGGTTTCTAGCACAGTGAGAATGAACAGGAAGTGCGACGCTGACCAGTCTGTCAGAGGCTCAGTCAGAGAGAACATTGATGGGATACTGTGGTGAAAAGCTGGGAGCAAGAGAGACAGACACAGACACAGGGGGAGAGAGAGAGAGAGAGAGAGAGAGAGACAACAGAGATCGTGATGAAAGAAGCTGAGGGAGAGAGAATGACACTAAGAGTGTGGGAAGCAAAGAGAGGGTGATCCAAATTGACAGAAATAGAGAGACAGACAGACAGACAGAGTGACCGAGTTGGAGAGGTTTAGGAACACATCCCAGAGCTCAGGGCCCCAAGGCACCTGAAAGCACATCAGAAAATAGTGGAGCTGAGGAATCAGGAGATATTCACGAATCAGAGGAGCACAGAGATCTTGGAGGTTCATAGGCACTGGAGGAGGTTTAAGAGAAAGGGCAGGGAGAGGAGGAGATGGAGGAGGTAACAGAGATTGGGAGGGGGTGTAGGGGCTGGAGGGGGTTACAGAGATAGGGAGGGGGTGTAGGGGCTGGAGGGGGTTACAGACATAGGGAGGGGGTGTCGGGGCTGGAGGGGGTTACAGAGATAGGGAGGGTGTGTAGGAGATGGAGGAGGTTACAGGGATGGGGAGGGGATGTACAAGATGGAGGCGGTGACAGAGATAGGGAGGGGGTGTAGGGGCTGGAGGAAGTTACAGGGATAAGGAGGGGGTGTAGGGGCAGGAGGAGGTTATAGAGGTTGGAAGGAATGTGGAGGCAGATGAGGAGGAGTGGGTGGAGAGCATCAAGTTCCTCGGAGTGACGATAACCAACAATGTGTCCTGGACCACCCCATGTAGATGCGATGATGAAGAAGCACATTAATGTCAGGAGGTGAAGGAAATTCAGCATGAGGCCCCTCACCCACCTTTCCAGATGCACCATGGAGAGCATTCTATCTGGATACATCACGTCTTGGAACAGCAACTGCTCTGCCCAGGCCTGTAAATAACGACAGAGGGTTGTGAACACAGCCTAGACCATCACACAAGCTGATCATCTGTCCATTGTCTCCATGTACACCTCTCCTTGCCTCAGAGAGACAGCCAACAGCATCAGAGAGCCCTCCCACCCTGGTTCTAATCTCTTCCAACCCTCCCACCAGGCAGGAGATACAAAACCTTCCACATAGATACCGACAGGTTCATGTTCAGCCTCTTCCCTGCTGCTGATGTTAGATTCTGAATGGACCTCTCAAATTTCAAACCTAATGTTCATCTTGCTTTATGTACAAATTCTGTGCAGCCGTATTCCCCCCTCTGTACAATCACACGATGGTCTTTGTAAAGTATGATCTATCTGTACTGCACACAAAACCTTTCACTGGACTGATGTGCATGTGACAATCAGAAATCAAAACACATCAAAATGAGAGGATTTGTAAATTAATGTCGGGGTGCCTGCAATCTCCTCCCTTTGCCTCCCACAGCAGCCTGAGGTACATGTGATCTGGGCCAAAGGGACTGATCCATTAAAACAGTTAATATCTCCTCCTTCTCAATGCTAATTCACTGTAATATATGAGATTCTCCCTCCCTGAGTCCCAGACTTACCTTGTCCCTCTCTACAGTGAACACTGATACAACATACTCATTTTGAACCTCAGCTGTGTCTTCTGGCCCCACACACACAGTTTGCCCGTTTGGTCCCTAATGGGGCCTGCTCCTTCTCTGACCCCGAATATACTTATAAACCACCTTTGGGTTTTCCGTAATGGTACCCACCATTGCTTCTTCATGTCCCCTCGTTGTTCTCCTAATTCCCATTTTCAGTAACCCCCTGTATTTTCTCCTCTGAAACATTCAGTGTTTTGAGCCCTCGGTGTCTGTCAAAAGGGTGTTTTTTCCCGTATCCAATCCTGTGCATCCCCTGACATTCAGGGTTCTCTCAGCCTATTGGTCCTGCCCTTCACCTTCATGGGAACATGTCAGCCCTGCACTCTCCCTTCTCTCTGTCGGTTATCTCACACCCTTATTGAGGTTTCTAGCACAGTGAGAACGAACAGGAAGTGCAACGCTGACCAGTCTGTCTATTCTAGGAGTTCCTGTGCTGTCTTTGTGGGAAATTCTAACTAAATCAGTAAAGAACATAAGTTTCAGTAAATTGTCACTGAACTTGCAGTGTCAGAGTAAACATCATTCCCCAGTATTTATTCCAGCTCATCCTCACGACTGAATCCTTATTCACTGAATTCCATTGGTTAACAAAGCTTCAGCTTTATGATAATCACCACTGCTTTCCCGTCT
The DNA here is from genome assembly GCF_020745735.1 of Hemiscyllium ocellatum. Classification (NCBI taxonomy): domain Eukaryota; kingdom Metazoa; phylum Chordata; class Chondrichthyes; order Orectolobiformes; family Hemiscylliidae; genus Hemiscyllium; species Hemiscyllium ocellatum. The sequence goes on from NC_083438.1 coordinate 39,545,131, forward strand.
CTCTGTCACCGCTCTCCACTCCCTCCCTCTGTAACCTCCTCTCGGTCTGCAATGTACACTGTGGGATCTCTGTGTTACTCCATGACTGTTGTCAGGATGGGAGCCAGTGTATATCAGTGAGCACAGGGTGATGGGTGACCAGGACTAGGTATGAGTGTGTACACTGCCTCACTGCTGCACTGGTTCCCAAACAGAGCTCGATAATACCAATCTTTTACAAAGATTATTAACCATGAGCACGTCCGAGCTGACAATGTCATTACCTTGGAGAAGTGACTGCAGGAAGTAAAATTTCTTGATCAGTGTCTGCTCCCAGATATTTCATCAGCCTCACCCTCTCAAGCTCTGAAACAGAAAGAAGTTAATGAGACCTCACCTCGTGTCACCAGCTTTCGAGAGATCAGAACTGCTTTTAGACCATGTCCTTGCAGACTACTTTGAATCCCTCTGGGTTGATGGGCGCGCCTCAGAGTCAGGAGGCTTCAAGAAGATAAACAACAAAATGTTTGAATTTCTGTAGCAGCTTTCACCTCCTCAGAATGCCTCCAAGTTCCTGTCTCTGCATTACCCACATTCCTTGATCTAGGAAGATATTCTGTCTGACAGACTTGAACCTTACAGCCAGATCTCAAATAATAAATTATGTTGGGAAGTTGGGAAGCATCTTCAACACCCAGGACCTCTTTAGTAATGCTGTGAGCTAGACCAGTCAAACAGAATGACAGAACAGGCTTGATGGGCTGGTTGGTCTCTCTCTGCACTGTAACATTATGGAGTCCTGTCAGTTTTAATTCCTCTGCAGATCAGAGACAAACAGTGAATTTCTGCACATTTCACACGTGGGGCTAACTGGTCTTTCAGTAGTTTTGCCTCTTCATAGTGGTTGCTTTAATGGTGAGGCTGGACAGGAAGTGCAGCATTTGACTGTGAACACTCAGCTTTGCTGCTTTGTCGTCATGACAACATCTAAAAAAACACAGGTCAGAGAATCATACAACACAGATGACGCCTTTCGGCCCATTGCATCAGTATCAGCAAAAATACTCGATTATCTGCATTCATCCCTCTGTCCCACACTAGGCCCACATCTCTCCGCGCTCCTCTGTTTCTGACCACTTGTTCATTCCCAACATTAAGGGAGGGAATTCCAGAGATTTGGACACAGGCAACATAAAGGCTTCTGGACAAATGGAAATCAGGGAATGGTCATGGACCTGGAAGCTGCAGAGATGTCGGAGTTTTGTGGGAATGTCGTCAGAGAACGCGAGTAGTTTGCTGGAGTGTCACAGGAGAATACAAGGAGCGTGTTGGAGTGTCATGGGAGAACTCCTTCGAAGGCATCAATCATTGGAATCTGATTGTAAAGTCAGGAAGGAAGCCAACAAGTCACAACAACATCAATTAAGTTAGGTTAGGGTGGATTGGGCATGCAGACTTACCCAGAATGTCCAAGGGTGAGCAGGCTAGGTGGATTAGCCATGGCAGATGCAGGGTTATGGGGAATGGGTAAGGAGGGTGGGTCTGAGTAGGATGTTCTTCAGAGGGTCAGTGTGACCTGATGGGACAAATGGCCTGCTTCCACACTATAGGGATTTAATGATTCAATGAAATGTGATGTTGGTCATGGAAGTGAGTCCCTGTCACTACATTATCTATCCTTGACCTGTCCTTATACTTGCATGGGGAATAACTGCTCACATGCTGTACCTGGGTGGAATGGCCTCTTCCTGTGCTGCTCCCTTTGTATTTGATGAGAAATGTGGGTGCGTCAAGGTGATTCAGGCCAGGAAAGTAAGGAAAAAGTGAGAAATCTGGGCTCCATATCTGTCACTACAAGCGAACTGTTAACTGGTGGAAAGGTCTTTGATGTTGTTTCTGTGTCGGTTACAGAGACATTGACATGGCTCACTGGAACAGCAGGAGGCCATTCAGTCCCCTCCTCAAGTCTGTTACACAGGAACAGGAGGCCATTCAGTCCCCTCCTCAAGTCTGTTACACAGAAACAGGAGGCCATTCAGCCGCCTCCTCCAGCCTGTTACACAGGAACAGGAGGCCATTCAGCCCCCTCCTCAAGTCTGTTACACAGGAACAGGAGGCCATTCAGCCCCCTCCTCAAGTCTGTTACATCGGAACAGGAGGCCATTTAGCCGCCTCCTCAAGTCTGTTACACAGGAACAGGAGGCCATTCAGCCCCCTCCTCAAGTCTGTTACACAGGAACAGGAGGCCATTCAGCCCCCTCCTCAAGTCTGTTACACAGGAACAGGAGGCAATTCAGCCGCCTCCTCAAGCCTGTCAGACAGGTACAGGAGGCCATTCAGCCCCCTCCTCAGGTCTGTTACATCAGAACAGGAGGCCATTCAGCCCCCTCCTCAAGTCTGTTAGACAGGAACAGGAGGCCATTCAGCCCCCTCTACGAGCCTGTTTAAGTGGGAAAGGTAGCCCAACCATAGCAAACAAGGGAAATTAACAACAGTTTAGATTCAAGAAAGGGTCAAACAAATAAGCCATAAACAGCAGTAGACCTGAGGATTGGCAGCGGTTTAGGAGGAAGAAGGGTTTGATTATGAAGATATTTTGAAAATTGGAGATGGAGCAACAGCCATCAACACCGATCCAACAAATTGGGAAACACTTTCTAATGAAGGTACTCTTTCATATGAAATATTTTCACAGTGAGAAGAAAGAAGACGACCGAGGGAGATCGTCAGCCCGAAGAAGATAGACACCGAAGATGACAGCTGATGTGTGGTTTTGAAATTAAGTTGATGCAAGATGTATCAGAGTGTAAACATGGATACCACCATTACACATGGGGACACCTCCCACCGTGTACACGGCAGGTATTCATGTGACTCGGCCAACATTGTCTATCTCATACGCTGCAGGCAAGGATGCCCTGCGGCCTGGTACATTGGTGAGACCAAGCAGAGGTGGCAGCAATGGATGAATGGACAGAGCACAACAATCACTGGTCAGGAGTGTTCTCTCCCAGTCAGAGAACACGTCAGTGATCTGGGACTTTCTACCTCGGACCTTCCGGTGACCATCCTCCATGGCAGACTCTGGGACCAGCAACAACAATCAGTGGCCGGGCTGAGGATGATAGCCATGTACGGTAGCCATGGGGATGGCCTCAACTGGGACCTTGGGTTCATGTCACACTACAGGTGACCCCACTGCACTGCACACACACACACACACACACACACACACATCCCTAGACTCGCACAGACACAGACAAACGCACACAGACAGACAGACGCACATTCATAGACACTCCGACAGACACCCACACACACTCACACACACAGACACATATACACACACACACACACACACTCCTACAGCCCCATACACTCATGCGGATCCTCTCTCTCATACACTCACACATACATTACCAGACTCACACGCATACACTTATCCTGTCACAGACTTATACCCCTTTACACTCACACTCACACACATACACACACTCTTTCAGAGGAGAAAGTGAGGACTGCAGATGCTCACAGACACTGTACCACACAGCACCCCCCCACCACCCACTCCCACCCACACCAAACACGCACCCACATGCATACACACACATGCATATAAGTTTTTAGGATGAATTTCAACTTGCAGAATTACAATTTATTGTGCTCAAAAATTGCATGAATCCATGTAAGATTCTGTAAATCCCTTTTTTAGATTAGAATCGGTCTGAATATTGGAGCACAGACCGCCTCACACAGGGCAGCTCACACACTCAATGCATTATCTGGGCCGACACGGCACCTACTGTTGACGTTCACTTGAGAATGTAACTTTGAGACAGTTGTGGAATTTACATATAGAGTCATAGAGATGTATAGCATGGAAACAGACCCTTCAGTCCAACCTGCCCATGCCAACCAGATATCCCAACCCAATCTAGTCCCACCTGCCAGCACCTGGCCCATATCCCTCCAAATCCTTCCTATTCATACACCCATCCAAATGCCTCTTAAATGTTGCAATTGTACCAGCCTCCACCACTTCCTCTGGCAGCTCATTCCATACATGTACCACCCTCTGGGTGAAAACGTTGCCCCTTGAGGTCTCTTTTATATCTTTCCCCTCTCACCCTAAACCTCTGCCCTCTAGTTCTGGACTCCTCGACCCCAGGGTAAAGATTTTGTCTACTTATCCTATCCATGCCCCTCATAATTTTGTAAACCTCTATAAGGTCACCCCTCAGCCTCTGACGCTCCAGGGAAAACAGCCCCAGCCTGTTCAGCCTCTCCCTGTAGCTCAAATCCTCCAACCCTGGCAATATCCTTGTAAGTCTTTTCTGAACCCTTTCAAATTTCACAACATCTTTCCAATAGGAAGGAGACCAGAATTGTACACAATATTCCAACAGTGGCCTAACCAATGTCCTGTACAGCTGAAACATGACCTGCCAACTCCTGTACTCAATACTCTGACCAATAAAGGAAAGCATACCAAACGCCTTCTTCACTATCCTATCTACCTGACTCCACTCAGAAAGCTAGTGTTGCAAATAAACTTGTTGGACTACGATCTGATGTTGTGTGATTTTTAACTTTGGTACACCCCAGTCCAACACCAGCTCCTCCAAATCATGATGTGATTTTAATAAGTGTTTTATTGGAACAGCATATTGTTATAGAATTCGAGGCAGATCATTGGCAGTCAAGAGAAACGGGGGATTAAAGTTGCGATTAGTTGTTGTTTGATGTTCATTCTTAGAGTTAAGAAATCAATTGATGCATTTTCTTTAAATAGTGGAATTTGGGAGTTCTTTATTACTCATATTTAACAGATTACACGGCGAGGTGAGTGTTTCTTGGTGTTTGGTTTAATTAACAGAAGGTTTCACCGCCATGTCTTAATACTCAGAGACTCAATGAAAAACTCTGGTGCACTTGAAATCCTCAATTAAATCTCCTCTCCACCTTCCTTTTCTCCAATGAGAACAACTGCAACTTCTCCACTTCACCACATTCAATAATCTCCCTCATCGCTGGAACCACTCTTGTGAGTAGTTTCCGCACCCTCTCTAAAGCCTTCACATCTTTGTTAACATGTGGTGCCCAGGACTGGACACAGTACTCCAGTTGAGTCTAAACCAGTGTTTTATAAAGATCATAATGACTCCTTTCATCTACCCAACCACTTTCTCAACTTTAAATTAGTGAGGTGTTTGAACCAGAAAAAAATTCAGAGATATGGGGAAGTGATGCACGGATGGAACTAACTGGAGAGACATTCAAAGAGCCAGCACAGAGGCAACAGGCTGAATGGCCTCCTCTGGTGCTGTACAAGTCAATGATTTAATTTTGTTATCATTACAGCAAAAGTTAATGATGAAAAAATGCAGAGGAACAAGGGTGTGTTCCTTATTAGCGTTTTTGAGTGTGTTTTACTTCATGCTTTGAGCACAAAGGCTGTGAAACCACCTGTGAAAGTTACAGACTCAACCTAGAGGCTCCTCCAACACATTGCAGAGCTCAGGCAAGAGGTTCGGGCGTTCCACAGTGTCTGCATGGGGTAGGATCAGCACTGAACTTGGGGACCAGACAGTCTCCAATGCTCCACTGGATTCAACAGGATGGGCTTTGGACCAGAAATAATTCCTTTGATAATGAGGATCCAGAGAGATCTCCTGGACAATGAGGAACCATGGAGATCCCTCAGATGGTGAGGATCCAAAGGGATCCTTTCGCGAATGAGATTGCAAAGTACACCAGTTAGTTTGGATCAGGTGAGCCATTCAGCTGGGTCAAAGAACAAACTAAAAGGTGTGTCTAATTCATGATTCATGATGGTGAGATTGGTGTGAGTTCTGAAGACTCCATATTCATCATCCTTCCCAGTAAATCAGCACAGATTGTATCTTCATTGGTACGTCTTGTAGGCACTGTATTGGGTTCACTGAACAGGATCCTGGGGATCAAAGAATAAATACAGCTCCTTTCTGTAAGCCAGCTTTATGTTTCCAGTAAGGATTGTGTTATAATTACACAACAATTCACATCTAACAACACAAACTCGATCATTCACACATTAACACAAAACCCAGCTAATTGTGACAGAGTCTGATCATCAATAACTTGGTGACAGCTTTCCGCAAGCTGGGGAGGAGAGTGGGGAGAGATGTCCAAGGTTCTGTGGGAATCAGGGAGATTTTGGGGGGAAACCTGAGTTTCAGACACCTTCCCCCCACTCTGAGCCCCAGGGAGAATTGGGCTCCTTTGTTTTCCCTTCACCCCCACCAGGGGAGCCTTGGCCTGTCTCCTCCCATAACCCCAGCTCCATCAACAGGCAGGTAACAGCAGAGTTCCAGTCCTGTGGGCTAGATCAACACAAGGCTTGCTGATAGAATCCCCATAGGAGAGGCTGGGGCCATTCAGCCCATTGGGTCTTCACCGGCCATCTGAAGACGATCACACCCAGACCCACCCCATCCCCATAACCCCTCATTTTCCATGTTTAACCCCCCCCCCCAAAGCAAGCACATAAGGATCCAAGGTAGTACGGTGGCACAGTGGTTAGCACTGCTGCCTCACAGCGCCAGAGACCCGGGTTCAATTCCCGACTCAGGCAACTGACTGTGTGGAGTTTGCACGTTCTCCCCGTGTCTGTGTGGGTTTCCTCCGGGTGCTCCGGTTTCCTCCCACACTCACAAAGATGTGCGGGTTAGGTGAATTGGCCATGGGAAATTGCCCATAGTGTTAGGTGAAGGGGTAAATGTAGGGGAATGGGTCTGGGTGGGTTGCTCTTCGGAGGGTCGGTGTGGACTTGTTGGGCCGAAGGGCCTGTTTCCACACTATAAGTAATTTAATCTAATCCCTGAACACTATGGGACAATTCCCCATGGCTAATCTGACATCTGTGAACACTATGGGACAGTTTAGCATGGCCAATCCACCCTAACATCCACATCTTTGGACAGTGACAGGAAACGAGAGCACCCGAAGGAGACCCACGCAGACACGGGGAGAAGGTGCATAAAGATGTACAGCACAGAAACAGACTGATCCATACTGACCACATATCCTAAATTAATCTAGTCCCATCTCCCTCCAAACACTTCCTATTCCTGTCCCCATCCAGATGCCTTTTAAATGCTGTCATTGTACCAGCCCCCACCACTTCCTCTGGCAGCTCATTCCATACACGTACCACCCTCTGGGTGAAAACGTTGCCCCTCAGGTCCCTTTTATATCTTTCCCCTCTCACCCTAAACCTATGCCCCTCTAGTTCTGGACTCCCCCACCCCAGGGAAATGACCATGTCTATTTACCCTATCCATGCCCCTCATAATTTTGTAAACCTCTATGAGGTCACCCCTCAGCCTCCGACGCTCCAGGGAAAACAGCCCCAGCCTGTTCAGCCTTTCCCTGTAGCTCAGACCCTCCAACCCTGGCAACATCCTTGTAAATCTTTTCTGAACCCTTTCAAGTTTCACAACATCCTTCCTGTAGCAGGGAGACCAGGATTGCACACAATATTCCAAAAGTGGCCGAACCAATGTCCTGTACAGCCACAACATGACCTCCCAACTCCTACACTCAATGCTCTGACCAATAAAGGAAACCATACCAAATGCTTTCTTCACGATCCTGTCTACCTGGGTCTCCACTTTCATGGAATGACAGAGAGTGGAATTGAACCCAGGTCCATGGCGCTGTGGGGCAGTAGTGCTAACCACTGAGCCACCACACTGCCCAGATACTGAATGGCAGCTGGTGAGCTTTAGGTTCAGGCTTGAGCTGTGGTAATGCCTCGTCCCACTCTGCATTGGTTTCCAGTCTGCATGCCTACTCCTGGGGTGCTGTTAGAAAACAACACACAACTTGCAGAACCAGGCCATTCGGCCCCTCGAGATTGTTCTTAGCTGACCTCAAGCTTCCTGTCTGTTCCTCATGAGCCTCAACTCCCTCATTCGTCAAACACCTGCCTGACTCAGCAGTGTATACACAGGAAGGCCCGATCCCCAGTGCTTTCTGGGGAAGGGATTTCCACACGTTAGAAAGTGGCCACTCTGCCCTTTGATCCTGTAACGTGAATACAGGGCGGTGGTCAATCAGTGTCTCAAACCTGTGACATAAGACCAGGAGGAAGTCCATTCAGCCCCTCAGCTCTGTGTGAGAGGAACAGGAAGAAGTCCATTGAGCCCCTCAGACCGTATTAAATGCTGCCCACGGCCGCAATCAAATAATCAGGGCCACACTAAGCAGTTTGTCTGAAATCCTGTGAAACAGCTGACTTCGGCCTTTGAGCTGACTTCCTGATCTCACTCACAGTGACACAGTCAGTCCTTTCGAATTAGATACACAGGGGAGCAGCACAGGAAGGAACCATTCAGCCCAGGCAGAGTGCATTGGCACTTAGTCCCCAGGCAAGCAGTCAGACAGGTCCAGGGTGAGTAACGGCAACTCACTTCCAGGACCAACATCATCCTGTGTTGACGTTGTGTCTCTGTAAAGACAGGCTCCAATGATTGGTGGCTTCAAAATATTTCTGTTTAACATAAAGTTCAGGAGCCTAGTGTGGAAGTCGGTAGTATGGAGCACATTTCTAGATTAGGGAAAATGCAGAGACATGAGCATTGTGAGGTGGTGAAGGGTGCTATATAAATGCAAACCCTTCATTGGTTTACTTGTGTGAAATTTTGTAGCTTTGCAGAGTACCTGTCACCCCAAAGGGAATTAGAGTTTTCAGTGAGGACGTTATGTAAAAGTAGTTCTGATCTCTCGGATGAGGAGTGAGGTTTCATGAACACCTTTCTCTTTCAGAGCCTGCGAGGGAGAAGCTGATGAAATATCTGGGAGCAGACAATGATCGAGGGATCTTACTTCCTGCTGTTCCTCCTCCAAGGTAATGTCATCGTCATTTCGGACAAATTTATGGTTAATAATCTTTTTTGACAGATTGCTCTTTGTAGAATTGCTACAGTGTAGAGGGAGGCCATTCAGCCTAGCAATCCACCACCTACCACCCCCACTCCCCCCCCAAAGAGCATACCATCCAGATCCAGGGTTGTGTGTCATGGCCTTATGTACCAGACCCTCATGGATGAACCTCTGGCATGGGTGACCACTTTGACCGTGCTCAGGGCAAAGGTCATGACTTCTGCTCCACACAGCCATCCCTTGACAGGGTGCACAATGACGTTTTAAACATGGTGGAAGACTGGCTTCATTAAATAAGGTCCTGAGGACCAGGAGCCAATGTTGGGTGAACCTGTCTACTCCTGTGTCCAGGATTCCCCTCCATCTGCTGTGTAACCTTGGGGAGTTCCTGTGTGTCCTGTAGATGGTTCACACTGCAGCCACTGTGTGACAGTAATGGAGGGGGTGGATATCGAGCCTAATGGATCTACAGGCTATCCAGTGCTAAATACTGTTATTTGTCTCCCCAGCTGGACTGGCACAAGAGTGGAAATCGCACAGTCCTCGTAAGGTGACACCGCAGAAAGGTTCCTGTGTTCAGATTCCATGTAATTACAGTTATCCATCACATCTGGCAAACCAACCACGAGTCGGAATCTGGCTTTACAAAACGGGATCTAATCAGTGGTCGATAGCCTTTCATTCCCAGTATCGGAGTTATGAGGCAACTCAGTTCCGCCATCGGACCCAGCTGTCTGGAAACCTGAAAGATGGAGACTGTTCCCTGATTATAAACAACATCAAGCAGGAAGATTCAGGATTTTATTATTTCAAAGTGGAATTTAATGATAGGGAAAAATATAGATACAAACCTGCAACCCAGCTTCAAGTTTCTGGTAAGTGCTGTGTAATAATTACTCAACAATTCACATCCAGCAGTCAATGAGAAATAACACAAACACAGCTTACTGTAACCCAGTGTCTGATTATCGATAACCTGGTGATAGCTTCCAGTTCCATCCTAAAGCAACATCCAATACTCCCTTTACTATCAGTAATTTGATGTATTAACTGTACTGTCAGGTTATCCTCTTCATCTACACAGATCTCTGAAAGTTGCCACCCAGATAAACAGTGCTGTGAAGAAGGCATATGGCGTACTGGCTTTTATTGGTAGAGGAATTGAGTTCCGGAGTCCTGAGGTCATATTGCAGTTGTATAAGACCCTGGTGCGGCCGCATCTGGAGTATTGTGTGCAGCTTTGGTCACCATACTATAGGAAGGATGTGGAGGCACTGGAACGGGTGCAGAGGAGGTTTACCAGGATGTTGCCTGGTATGGTAGGAAGATCATATGAGGAAAGGCTGAGGCACTTGGGGCTGTTCTCATTGGAGAAAAGAAGGTTTAGGGGAGATTTGATAGAGGTGTATAAGATGATTAGGGGTTTAGATAGGGTTGACCGTGAGAACCTTTTTCCGCTAATGGAGTCAGCTGTTACTCGGGGACACAGCTTTAAGTTAAGGGGTGGTAGGTATAGGACAGATGTTAGGGGTAGATTCTTTACTCAGCGGGTTGTGAGTTCATGGAATGCCCTGCCAGTAGCAGTGGTGGACTCTCCCTCTTTATGGTCATTTAAGCGGGCATTGGATAAGCATATGGAGGTTATTGGGCTAGTGTCGGTTAGGTAGGCTTCGGTTGGCGCAACATCGAGGGCCAAATGGCCTGTACTGAGCTGTATTTTTCTATGTCCTATGTTCTACCCATCTCCTTAATTCTGTTTAAAAGGATGACATACAGACAAAAGAAGGACTTGCATTTATATAGTGCCTTTCACCACCGCAGGACATTCCATGAAGCATCAAAAGCAATGCAGTAATCCTTGAAATGTGGAATCCCCGCCCTCTCTGATTAAAGACTTTCCTCCTCAATTCCTGATTGGATTTATTAGTGATGGTCTTATACTGACAGCCCTAGTCCTGGTCTTCAGCTCCCATAAGTCTGTGTGTTTTTTAAATTCATTAACAGGATTGGCTAAGCCAGCATTCATTGCCCAGAGGGTCATTAAGTGTCAACTATATTGCTGTGGGTCTGGAGTCACATGTAGGCCCGACCAGGTAAGGATGGCAGATTCCTTCCCTGAAGGACATTAGTGAACCAGATGGGGGGGTTTTCCCAAAAATTGACAATGGGTTCAGGGTCGCCATAAGACTCTTAAATTAATAAGACTCTTAATTTTTAAAAACTGGAATTCAAATTCCACCATCTGTCATGGCAGGATTCAAGCCCAAGTCTCCAGACCTTTACCTGAGTCTCTGGATTAACAGTCCACTGATAAACCACTAGGTCATCAGCTCCCTGACCAAAATCTCTCTGAAATTAAAACTTCTCCATCAGGTCAACGTCAACCATGTCTTCCAAGAGAAAGCAGAGCCAGTCTTTTCCTCCACTCCTGATTGGTTCACTCCTGCATTTTGGGATCATTCTGGCCAATCAGTTTGACGCTCTCCCCAGTCCCTCCATATCCTTTTTGTCATATAGAGACCAGCGCTATGCCCAGTATCCCAGGTGTAGCCTGACCAAGGTTCATGGCAAATTTCACGTCACTTCCATTTTATATCTCGATATAGAATCGCTAATGTCTGGTTAGAACATAGAACATTACAGCACAGTACAGGCCCTTCGGCCCTCGATGTTGCGCCAACCTGTGAACCAATCTGAAGCCCATCTACCCTACACTATTCCATTCTCATCTATATGTTTACCAATGACCATTTAAACAGCCTTAAAGTTGGCGAGTCTACTATTTTTGCAGGCAGTGCGTTCCATGCCCCTACTACTCCCTGAATATAGAACCTACCTCTGACCTCTGTCCTATATCGATCAATCCTCAATTTAAATCTATGCCCCCTCGTGCTAGCCATCACCTTCCGAGGAAAAAGGTTCTCACTGTCCATCCTATCTAACCCTCTGATTATCTTAGTTGGTTTGTTTGCTTTTGTGACCAATGACATCTCCACAAGGAGCGCTGTGTGTGTGTAGCTGCAAAATTGGGATGGCCCTTTTAAATACACATCCAACAGCAAAGGGCTGGAATTCTAAATAAATATAATAAGGTCATCAGGAACAGAGCATTGAAACTATTTTTGGAATGATCATAATTCCATAAGACGTAGGGGCATTCAGCCATGGAGTTGGCGTCATCATTCAATGAGATCATGGTCAATCTGACCATCCTCCATTTTTCTACCTTTCCACCATAACCCTTGCTTCCCCTTATTGACTAAAACCCCAACTATCTCAGCCTTGAATGTACTTCGACAGCCCCTGGTCAATGGGATTGACAAGGTATGTATAAAGGCAGAAATGGATACTGCAGATGCTAGAGATTAGAATTAAGATTAGAGTGGTGCTGGAAAAGCACAGCAGGTCAGGCAGCATCCGAGGAGCAGGAAACTTGACGTTTTGGGCAAAAGCCCTTCATCAGGATGGGATTGACAAGGTAGATATAAAGCAGATGTTTCCTCCCTGCAGACCAGTCTGGAATGAGAGGCCATAGCATTAGGCCGAGGGCTGGCAGATTTCAAACCGAGATGAGGATCATGAATCTCAAAGGGTCGTGAATCTGCCCCAGAGTATGGTATTCACTAGGACACTGAATAAATTTAAGACTTTTCATTAGTAATTGGCTAAATGGTTATGGAGAATGAGGAGGGAAGTGAAGTTGATGCAAGGATGAGATCAGTCATGGTTGTATTAAATGGTGGAGCAGGCTGAGGGGCTGAATGGCCTACGTCTGCCCCTCATTGTTATGTTTTAAAGAACGCCACAGTTTTACTACCCTCTGAGAGAAGGAATTCTACCCCATCTCCTGTTTTCTGATTTGTGAAAAGCTATAACCTAATTATAAAAGCGGTGGTGAAGCAGTTACCATTTAACTCAAATCCACCTGGTGTCAGTGTATCCCACAAAATGATTAAGTCCCGTTTCTCCAAAGGTTTAATAACCTGTGTAAGCTACAAGTGAACATCACCCAGTTCCATTTTAACCTTTGAGTGTTGTGAGTCTTATACAATCCATCCATGTTACAAAGTTGAAGGTGTATACTGTACATTTAAGAGACAGTGAAAGCTGTTTTGCACTGAGAGCTTATAGGCACCTGTTATGTGGAGAAAGTGAGATCTGCAGATGCTGGAGATCAGAGCCGAAAATGTGTTGCTGGAAAAGCGCAGCAGGTCAGGCAGCATCCAAGGAACAGGAAATTCAACGTTTTGGGCATAAGCCCTTCATCAGGCTTATGCCCAAAACGTCAAATTTCCTGTTCCGTGGATGCTGCCTGACCTGCCGCGCTTTTCCAGCAACAGATTTTCGACACCTGCTATGTGACTTATTAGCAGTCTCAGAGCGTACTGGAAAATATGTAACATTTGGCTGTGAAACAAATACTTGAGTTTTGGTTGCTATGTTTTCAAAACAGTTCAAATTTAACCAATAAGTTTAAATTAAGCCCCAGGATACCAAAACCCAATCACATTTGAATTCATTGTTTTTGCCCACCTCAAACCAGTGAGACAATCCGATGTTTGGGGTATAAAGGAGCCAGCATTTTGAGAGTTAGAAGAGCGACCAACTGCCATCGCCATTGTAACCACCGGTAAAACACCCTCAAAACACGTCTGCAGCAGAAAACTGAAGATATCCCAGGGAGATCTTCAGCCAGAGGAAGGAAGATACCAGAAACAACCCCTGCAGTCTGGTTTTGAAAATTAAGTTGAGATGATTTTAATAGGGGCTTTTATTGAATTAGTATATTGTTATAGAGTGGGAGGGGGATGTTGTTATTGTTATAGAGGAGTTGGGGCAGAATTCCTTCTCTCGGAGGGTAGTAAAACTATGGAATTCTTTAAAACATAGCAATGAGGGGCAGACGTAGGCCATTCAGCCCCTCAGCCTGCTCCACCATTTAATACAACCATGACTGATCTCATCCTTGCATCAACTTCACTTCCCTCCTCATTCTCCATAACCATTTAGCCAATTACTAATGAAAAGTCTTAAATGTATCCCTTATTAACCTTTATGAGAAGGGAGAGTTAGAGTTGTAAATATTTGTTTTTTTAATGTTCACTTTTAGAGTTAAAGAATAAATTGTTTTTTTTTCTTAAAATAGTGAAATTTGGGTAGTTCTCTGGCACCCACACTTGAACAGGTTACGAGGTGAGGTCAACTTTTCTGTGCGTATCGTTTAATTATCAGAAGGGTTCATCGCTGTGTCATAACATCAACCCTGCATGAAGCAGCCCATGGTGAAGAGAGGAATTATTCACAGAACAGTATGAATAAAGCAAGTGGCTATCAAGGGACAAGGAAGTGGGATATGCTGAATAAATATAAAGAATAATACATACAGAGACCTAAATGTGGAAGTAAGTTTACTAGAACCCAAAGCCTTATAGTTAAGGATGGAGAACTGCTAAATATAAATTAACAAAGTAATCAGGATATCATGGGTCTGGTATCTTGACTAACTGGGTCAGTGGGCTGAGGAATAGCAGAATGGGGTTTAATTTAGTAAATGCGAGGTGTAGCATTTTGGTAAAGCAAACCAGGGCAGGGCTTACACAGTCAGTGGCAGGGCCTAGAACAAAGCGGTCAAGGGGTACAGGTTCATAGCTCCTTGAAAGTGGCGTCACAGGTAGACAGGGAGGTGATGAAGGCTTCCTGCATGTTTGCTTTCGCTGGTCAGAGCATTAAGTATAGAGATGGGATGTCTTGTTGCAGCTGTACAAGATGTTGGTGAGGCCACATTTGGGATAGTGCCTGCAGTTCTGGTCACCCTACTTCAGAAAGGACATTATTAAACTAGAAAGGATGCAGCAAAGATTTACTAGGATGCTGCCTGGACTGGACAGTTTGAGTCATAAGGAGAGGTCAGTAAGCTAGGACTTTTTTCACGGGAGAGTAGGAGTCTGAGGGGTACTTTATAGAGGTCTATAAAATCAAGAATGGCATCAATAAGATAGAGAGGCAGCAGCTGGTAGGGGAGTCTAAGATTACAGGACATAGGCTTAAGGTGAGAGGGGAGAAATAGAAAAGCAACCAGTGGAGCAACATTGTCACACTGAACATTTTAACACTCATTTCTCTTACTACTTTATACCTAAGTTTATTTTGTACCTCGGTACTATGGAAACTAAAATGGCGCCTTAGGTGGCAACATTATGAAGTCGTCAGTGTACTCCTGTACTTGAGTACACATGACAGTGAAATATAAAAAAAAATACTTGGAGAACTTCCACTTTGATCCAACTCTTGGACAATCTAATCAACCAGGCAATCCAATTCACGTGGATACCTCAGCATAACCCGTCTGTGGGATTAAGGCTTTGGAAAGTACTAAATAAGCTTGCTTGTGTGAGTAATCTTGGGGATTTGAGTTGTTGATATCCAGAGTAAGCCCATAGGCCGAGGACAGACTTAACATTTCCCCAAAGCGAGGTACACAACCCTCACAGTGTGCTTCAATGGTGTAACTTCAGGCATGGGTACCATACATCAAAGTGACCATTTTTAGTGGTGACACACATCTCCTGCATTGGGAACAAATAGTTTATTTGTCCATTCACTTTATCAACCTGCATCGCAACTTTTACTGATGAATACATTTGTCCAATCACCTTGATTTAGGAATAAGTGTATTTGTCCTGTACATTATGTTACCCTTTGACCCCGCTGAGACACCTGTTTCCAGCACATGCTGCAAATTCTTTATTTTTCCACCATAATATTGTACTGTAGATTTATTATTGAGACAATTCAATTCTAAATCGATTGTGTAAGTTTATTGAAAACGCTCTGGAACTCTTTGGAGTCCTCCTCAGTATTGACCATTAACAATCCAGTCTAACCTGTACATTTGGAGACTAGTACAAGCCATTCATTGTTAAATGCTATTGCTTCTCTCCCCAGCTGAGCCGTCACAAGAGTGGAAAGGCAGTACTCCTCGAGAGGTGATAGTGCAGGAAGGTTCCTGTGCACAGATACCATGTCGTTACAATTATCCATCATGTCTGAAAAATCAACCACGAGGTGGAATCTGGTTTAATGGAGAGACTGAGAGGTTATGGACTCCCATAGCCTTTCACTCCAAGGATCCCAATCACGGATCACAATGGTTCCGCGATCGGACCTGGCTGTCTGGGGACCTGAAAGATGGCGAC
This sequence comes from Hemiscyllium ocellatum, assembly GCF_020745735.1. Taxonomy (NCBI): domain Eukaryota; kingdom Metazoa; phylum Chordata; class Chondrichthyes; order Orectolobiformes; family Hemiscylliidae; genus Hemiscyllium; species Hemiscyllium ocellatum. The sequence continues at coordinate 39,561,231 of NC_083438.1, forward strand.
TGTTCCCTGATTATAAACGACATCAAGCGGGAAGATGCAGGGCCTTACATTTTTAAAGTAGAATTTGACAACGGTCCGAGTCATCACTATTATCCTGTAACTCAGCTTCGTGTTTCTGGTAAGTGCTGTACTGTAATTGCTCAGTGGGAAGTAACTCAAACTGTGATGCTTACACACGAACACAAAACACAGCTTGTCCTAACACAGTGTCTGACTGGGTCAATACCTGGTGGTCCCTCAGTATCATTGCTTCGCTTCAGCTTCATAGAAGGTTGGTACAACGGGGTGATTTGCTTGAACATTTCAGAAAGTATTTAAGAATCAGTAATGCTATGGGCCTGGAGTCACATGTAGTCCAGACTGGGTAGGATTTCCTTCCCTGAAAGATATTCATGAACCAGATAGCTTTTTAACATCAAATTAACCATGGTAACATGACCAGTCACCATTGGGCTAGCTTTAATGCCATGTTTATTCTTAATCCATTTCAAATTTTCCCAGTCACCGTGGTGGGATTTGAGCCCATGTCCCTGGAACATTATCTTGGAGCTCTGGATTTGGTTACAATCGCATCTGATTGCATCACATGACAAGCCTGCTCCCAGAATAACACTTGGCTTGATGGATCGTAAGTTTAATGATTTGAAACTGGTTAATGTGTTGGTTAGTCACGGAAACATAGTCACATGAGGCTTCAGACATTCTTGGACAATGGAACATCTGGTTATTATACATTTTTTAAAAAACAATTTCTCAATGTCTCTGTTGCAGTTACAAAACAATGTGTCAACCTCTTTCCCAAACTCTGTTACAGTGGCTCAAATCTAGAGGAGTTGAAATGCCCATCAGCCATGATTGAATGGCGGAGTGGACTCAATGGGCCGAATGGCCTTACATCCACTCCTATGTCTTATGGTCTTATAGTTACACTCCTATCTCAACTCTTCGAGTTTCTATTTATCTTTAAACCAAAGCATGAAGACAATTTTACAATTCCTTTCAGCATGAACCTTCCACAACTCTAATGGGCCAAACTTTTTTTATATTTGCACAGCCTAACAATTTCTATCCCAAACTCTGCTGTATGAGAAGCTTCATAAATTAAAAACAAGGTTACCACTGTGACTGGTTTTCACTGAACTGAAAATAAAATTTAAAAAACTGCATGCTGAATTGAAAACAGAAATTGCTGGAGAAACTAAAAATATCCTGCTTTGCATAAATCTGTTCCCTTTCAAACAAAGTCGTGTTTCCTTTTAAACTAAAGTCAGAACAAAACTAATGGCTTTTCTTTGTTGACACAACCTGTCATGAACTCAAAGTGACAAATATCTTATTCCATTAACACCCCAGGGATCATCCAGGCTTTTACCTGTTCTCTGCTTGGAATGTAGGCGTGGTTTTAAGAGGTGATTTTGTCCTGGGTTATTTTTAAGGAGAGGCTTTAAGACAGACGTAATGAGCTGTCTATTTTGGAATGCCAAGAAAGTAAACAGTTTGTGAGGCCTTGGGGATTTTTAATGTGGAGCAATAGAAGCAGCCTGGGTGGGTGTGGCCAGCTCTCACACACAGGAGTTTCTAGTTTTTTTTAGTTTGTAGGATTACCTGTCAACAGCTGCTGTCAGAGTCTCAACAAGACAGAAGTTGCTGGAGTTTTGAAGAAGGTGAAACCATTGTTTCCCTCTCTCAGTTACAGCGAGAAGCTGGGGCTTCTCTCTGCTGCTGGGTTAGCCGGGAGACAAATCTATCTTTCTGAATTTGCCTTTGTGCCAAGGGCTGTTTTTACAAGATGTTACTATATTGGAACAGTTCATTAGTAATCATTACTAAATCTATTATTCTGTAAAGTTCCCAGTAGAGTTAAATTATTCTAAGTTCTTCTTTCTTTCGTTGAATTTTAACTATAATGTTTAAATATCTTGTGTTTTGCTTAATGTCGAAGTAGTTTGACCAATCAGATTTCTTTGGGAACACATCACATTATATATCCCTTTAAAATGAGAAAAAGTTAGGGTCTAGGCTACCTTCTTAAAATATTTTGAGGGGATCTGGTCTGATCCATAATATTAGGTCACTGCTCCACAATGATTTTCTGACCATTTTAACATAAATCTTCACAGAACTAACCTATATTTCTTGTCCTCTGTTTTGACATCTAGATTCATCTTGATAATTAAATAGGTTTTATCATGATTCCTAGTCCAGTGGCATTACCACAACAATGTCACCTCTTAATGAACTGAGTCCCCAATGTACTTACTTTGTCCATCCATGTTAGCGACTTCCATTTATCTCTTTATTCTGAAGTTGAAGATATCAATAAATGTTACTAGTGTGTCATCAGAAATCTTCATTTGGAGTGTGATCAACTGGACATATCTTAATACCTTGAACTATTTGAAAGCAGAGGGGACTGACTACAGCAGCACAAAAGGTTACAGTTGCAAAGAGAACATTAGCTGCTTAGCCAACTCGGTGAGTCTGAAACACCTTCACAGAGAGGTCACATGACACAGTTTTTGGGTGTAAAATAGGCCTTGAATTTAGAAATCCCCACTACAGAATTAGCCTTTGTGTGTGCTCTCTTTCTTCTGAAAGTCCTTTCATCATAGAGATCTCAGAGAGAGACTTATAAAATTCTAACAGGACTTCACAGGATGTTCCCGATGGTGGGTGTGTCCGGAACCCGGCAGGGGATTCAGGGTGGACCATTTAGGATGGAGATGCAGAGACATCTCTTCACCCAGAGAGTGGGAGCCTGTGGGAGTCATTCCCACGGGAAGGAGCTGATGCCAGAACATTGAATGTATTCAGGAGGTGGCTGGGTATAACATTGGGGGTGAATGGGGTCAAAGGTTATGGGGGGGGAAGGCTATTGAGTTGGACGATTAGCCATGATGGTGATGAATGGTGGAGCAGGCTCGAAGGGCTGAATGGCCTCCTCCTGCTCCTATCTTCTGTGTTTCTATGGTTCTATAGTTTGTCATGTGAAAGAACACTGGGAAGCCTCATCAGCACGTGCGTGTGGTCCTTAAATGAGAAATTGGAAATGTAAGGGATCACATATTTTTACATTTAGAATGATAATCTGAAATGGAAGTTAGACACTGCTATGTTGCTGAGAGACCAGGAGGGTTCTAGAACTTGGATATATTAAATGGGGCACATGTTTAGCTGTGCAAGTCGCTTTTTGAACCAGTGTCAGCAATACTTAGAGTTAAGGAAAGACTTCCTGACGATAGCCCTTGGATGGGTTGAGCTGCAGTTTGCTACAAATCTGCAGGTGCTGGGTAGCCCGAGACATCCAGACTCTGCAAATTGTAAACAGCCCTCTCTCCCCTGCCCTCTCTCCATTGATTGAAAAGACAAGAAAACAAGATTACAAGAAACATTCTAATAAGAAAGAACCAGGTCCATTGAATCAGCTGTCAAACTGAAGAATGACCATCATTGTACAGACAATCACACATCATAGCTCAGCTAAAAGAGACTGTGAGAGACAATTTAATCCAGACTTGTCATCTGGAGTTCTGATTTTCAGAATTTTCTTCCCTGCCTGATTTTGTTTTCCATCCAAAACATCTGTGTCAGACTATCTGTTTTTTGTTTGTCTTAATCAAGAATAAGTTTGTGCTGTTTGTTCAAGATGAATAGTGGTTGATTATAGATATTGTTTCCCTACTCTTCTTTAAGGTAGAGTATGTAATAAATAAAAGGAGATATATTCTGTTAATGACAGAACTGGGTGTGAATTGTATTTCTCCTAACAGTATGGAGTCAAATATTACAGACTATTGCAAAGGAGGTGATAACAGGGCGCTTAGAAACGATCAATGGGAAGAGATGCAAATAACATGTATTCAAAAGGCAGCTTGATAAAGCACTGAAGGGTGAATGGGATCAGCGGTTATGGGGAAAAGCAGGATTAGGCTAGTGAGTTGGATGATAAGCCATGATAGTGATGAATGGGGGAGCAGGTTTAAAGGGCCGAATGGCCTCCTCCTGCTTCTAACTTCTATGGTTCCATGTCCTCAGCCATCAGTCAGGCAAATTGGTGCTCAAATTGAAAATGTATACAGTTGGTGATGGCTTGTAGAATACTGGGACATGAATATTGGTGCACTCTTCCCAGTTAAGTTATGATAGAAACTACACTGTTGTTTCCAGAAAAACACTCCTCAATCAGCTATAACTGATCCACAATACATCCTAGTGCAAGCAGGTTGTGTGGAAAGCAACACTGGCTACAGATCAACACTTGGGATAATCTATTACTAATTATATTTTTTATATGTAGCTGTAACTTGACCAAGATATTTCTAAGGTGACGTGTGTGTGTGTGTGTGTGTGTGTGTGTGTGTCTAACATCATTTTGATCTTTGGTTGCGTAAGCTTCTTTGCAATAACTTGACTGATTTAAGCAATCCGGAAGACTTGTTTTTGATATTGAACTTTATGCAGTTTGATGATACAGATCAGATCTTCTGGTGAATTAAGTTCAAATCATATGGCCAGAGGAGGAATAAGGAAATGAAGCAGTTCATCATGTCGAACAGGGTTATAATGCAAAACATAGACTTGCTTTTCTGTAGCGCCTTTCACCAGCTCAGAATGCCCCAAATTGAATTAAATGTAGTGAAATAATAATTGTAATGCCGCTGTTCTACAGGAAACATCGAAGCATATTTGAGAAAAGCAAGCTCCCATATACAGGCATGAAATAAACAGGCCAGTCCCTCAGACCGTGATAAACCAGTGAACACCAAGCTCTGGTCAGCTCCTCCATCCCAGTGTCTCAGAATGAAAGTCCATTAAGTTGAGGAACAGATACACTGCCTAAAAGGATGACATTATTTTAAGATCATTGTAAACTCTCATTTCTAATGTCATCATTGTAAACTTGCTTTCATTTGTGGAACTGTGATGTCTATTTGAGCAGCTGCTTCATTTTATAATTATTGAAAATATATTTATCCTCTCACTGTTTCTTAGATTTTACAGATAAACCCACGATATTCCCCATGCAAATTATTGCAGGAATGCATGTGAGATTAAGGTGCACTTTCAACACAACATGCAATGGAACAGCACCCACCCTAACCTGGGACATTCCTACCATCGTACGTGGATCGGTCTCAAACAGTGTAACTCAGCATGGTGTCACTCTGATCTATACTTCTGTTCTGAGCCTGACACCATTACTCAGACACCAGGGACAATCTCTAACCTGCAGAGTGAGTTATTCAAACGTTTCATCAGAGCAGACCTACGTACTGACAGTGCAATGTAAGTATCAACGCAGCACTCCCTCAGCACTGACCTTCCAACAGTGCAGCACTCCCTCAGCACTGACCTTCCAACAGTGTGGCACTCCCTCAGCACTGACCTCCCAACAGTGCGGCACTCCCTCAGCACTGACCTTCCAACAGTGCTGTCCTCCATCGCTACTGACTGTCCAACAGTGCGGCACACCCTCAGCACTGACCCCCCGACAATGCGGTACTCCCTCAGCACTGACCCCCCGACAGTGCGGCACTCCCTCAGCACTGACCCTCCGACAGTGCAGTACTCCCTCAGCACTGACCCTCCGACAGTGCGGCACTCCCTCAGCACTGACCCTCCGACGGTGCAGTACTCGCTCAGCACTGACCTTCCAACATTGCTGTACTCCTTCAGCACTGACTCTCCAACAGTGCAGCACTCCCTCAGCACTGACCCTCCGACAGTGCGGCACTCCCTCAGCACTGACCCTCTGACAGTGCGGCACTCCCTCAGCACTGACCCGCCGATAGTGCGGCACTCCCTCAGCACTGACCCTCCGACAGTGTGGCACTCCCGCAGCACTGACCTTCCGACAGTGCGGTACTCCCTCAGCACTGACCTTCCGACAGTGCGGCACTCCTTCGGTACTGACCCTCCGACAGTGCGGCACTCCCTCAGTACTGAACCTCCGACAATGCCCACTCCCTCAGCACTGACCCTCCGATAGTGTGGCACTCCCGCAGCACTGACCCTCCAACAGTGCCCACTCCCCCAGCACTGACCTTCCAACAGTGCTGCACTCCTTCAGCACTGACCTTCCAACAGTGCAGCACTCCCTCAGCACTGACCTCCCAACAGTGCGGCACTCCCTCAGCACTGACCTTCCAACAGTGCTGTCCTCCATCGCTACTGACTGTCCAACAGTGCGGCACACCCTCAGCACTGACCCCCCGACAGTGCGGCACTCCCTCAGCACTGACCCTCCGACAGTGCAGTACTCCCTCAGCACTGACCCTCCGACAGTGCAGTACTCCCTCAGCACTGACCTTCCAAAAGTGCAGCACTCCCTCAACACTGACCCTCCGACAGTGACCACTCCCTCAGCACTGACCCTCCGACAGTGCAGTACTCCTTCAGCACTGACCTTCCAACATTGCTGTACTCCCTCAGCACTGACTCTCCAACAGTGCAGCACTCCCTCAGCACTGACCCTCCGACAGTGCGGCACTCCCTCAGCACTGACCCTCTGACAGTGCGGCACTCCCTCAGCATTGACCCTCCGACAGTGCGGCACTCCCTCAGCACTGACCCTCCGACAGTGCGGCACTCCCTCAGCACTGACCCTCCGACAGTGCGGCACTCCCTCAGCACTGACCCCCCGACAGTGCGGCACTCCCTCAGCACTGACCCTCCGACAGTGCAGTACTCCCTCAGCACTGACCCTCCGACAGTGCGGCACTCCCTCAACACTGACCCTCTGACAGTGCGGCATTCCCTCAGCATTGACCCTCCAACAGTGCAGCACTCCCTCAGCACTGACCCTCCGACAGTGCGGCACTCCCTCAGCACTGACCCTCTGACAGTGCGGCATTCCCTCAGCATTGACCCTCCGACAGTGCGGCACTCCCTCAGCACTGACCCGCCGATAGTGCGGCACTCCCTCAGCACTGACCCTCCGACAGTGCGGCACTCCCGCAGCACTGACCTTCCGACAGTGCGGTACTCCCTCAGCACTGACCTTCCGACAGTGCGGCACTCCTTCGGTACTGACCCTCCGATAGTGCGGCACTCCCTCAGTACTGAACCTCCGACAATGCCCACTCCCTCAGCACTGACCCTCCGATAGTGTGGCACTCCCGCAGCACTGACCCTCCAACAGTGCCCACGCCCCCAGCACTGACCTTCCAACAGTGCTGCACTCCTTCAGCACTGACCTTCCAACAGTGCAGCACTCCCTCAGCACTGACCTCCCAACAGTGCGGCACTCCCTCAGCACTGACCTTCCAACAGTGCTGTCCTCCATCGCTACTGACTGTCCAACAGTGCGGCACACCCTCAGCACTGACCCCCCGACAATGCGGTACTCCCTCAGCACTGACCCTCCGACAGTGCAGTACTCCCTCAGCACTGACCCTCCGACAGTGCGGCACTCCCTCAGCACTGACCTTCCAACATTGCTGTACTCCTTCAGCACTGACTCTCCAACAGTGCAGCACTCCCTCAGCACTGACCCTCCGACAGTGCGGCACTCCCTCAGCACTGACCCTCTGACAGTGCGGCACTCCCTCAGCATTGACCCTCCGACAGTGCGGCACTCCCTCAGCACTGACCCTCCGACAGTGCGGCACTCCCTCAGCACTGACCCTCCGACAGTGCGGCACTCCCTCAGCACTGACCCCCCGACAGTGCGGCACTCCCTCAGCACTGACCCTCCGACAGTGCAGTACTCCCTCAGCACTGACCCTCCGACAGTGCGGCACTCCCTCAGCACTGACCCTCTGACAGTGCGGCATTCCCTCAGCATTGACCCTCCAACAGTGCAGCACTCCCTCAGCACTGACCCTCCGACAGTGCGGCACTCCCTCAGCACTGACCCTCTGACAGTGCGGCATTCCCTCAGCATTGACCCTCCGACAGTGCGGCACTACCTCAGCACTGACCCGCCGATAGTGCGGCACTCCCTCAGCACTGACCCTCCGACAGTGCGGCACTCCCGCAGCACTGACCTTCCGACAGTGCGGCACTCCTTCGGTACTGACCCTCCGACAGTGCGGCACTCCCTCAGTACTGAACCTCCGACAATGCCCACTCCCTCAGCACTGACCCTCCGATAGTGTGGCACTCCCGCAGCACTGACCCTCCAACAGTGCCCACTCCCCCAGCACTGACCTTCCAACAGTGCTGCACTCCTTCAGCACTGACCTTCCAACAGTGCAGCACTCCCTCAGCACTGACCTCCCAACAGTGCGGCACTCCCTCAGCACTGACCTTCCAACAGTGCTGTCCTCCATCGCTACTGACTGTCCAACAGTGCGGCACACCCTCAGCACTGACCCCCCGACAATGCGGTACTCCCTCAGCACTGACCTTCCAACAGTGCAGCACTCCCTCAGCACTGACCTTCCAACAGTGTGGCACTCCCTCAGCACTGACCTCCCAACAGTGCGGCACTCCCTCAGCACTGACCTTCCAACAGTGCTGTCCTCCATCGCTACTGACTGTCCAACAGTGCGGCACACCCTCAGCACTGACCCCCCGACAATGCGGTACTCCCTCAGCACTGACCCCCCGACAGTGCGGCACTCCCTCAGCACTGACCTCCCAACAGTGCGGCACTCCCTCAGCACTGACCTTCCAACAGTGCTGTCCTCCATCGCTACTGACTGTCCAACAGTGCGGCACACCCTCAGCACTGACCCCCCGACAATGCGGTACTCCCTCAGCACTGACCTTCCAACAGTGCAGCACTCCCTCAGCACTGACCTTCCAACAGTGTGGCACTCCCTCAGCACTGACCTCCCAACAGTGCGGCACTCCCTCAGCACTGACCTTCCAACAGTGCTGTCCTCCATCGCTACTGACTGTCCAACAGTGCGGCACACCCTCAGCACTGACCCCCCGACAATGCGGTACTCCCTCAGCACTGACCCCCCGACAGTGCGGCACTCCCTCAGCACTGACCCTCCGACAGTGCAGTACTCCCTCAGCACTGACCCTCCGACAGTGCGGCACTCCCTCAGCACTGACCCTCCGACGGTGCAGTACTCGCTCAGCACTGACCTTCCAACATTGCTGTACTCCTTCAGCACTGACTCTCCAACAGTGCAGCACTCCCTCAGCACTGACCCTCCGACAGTGCGGCACTCCCTCAGCACTGACCCTCTGACAGTGCGGCACTCCCTCAGCACTGACCCGCCGATAGTGCGGCACTCCCTCAGCACTGACCCTCCGACAGTGTGGCACTCCCGCAGCACTGACCTTCCGACAGTGCGGTACTCCCTCAGCACTGACCTTCCGACAGTGCGGCACTCCTTCGGTACTGACCCTCCGACAGTGCGGCACTCCCTCAGTACTGAACCTCCGACAATGCCCACTCCCTCAGCACTGACCCTCCGATAGTGTGGCACTCCCGCAGCACTGACCCTCCAACAGTGCCCACTCCCCCAGCACTGACCTTCCAACAGTGCTGCACTCCTTCAGCACTGACCTTCCAACAGTGCAGCACTCCCTCAGCACTGACCTCCCAACAGTGCGGCACTCCCTCAGCACTGACCTTCCAACAGTGCTGTCCTCCATCGCTACTGACTGTCCAACAGTGCGGCACACCCTCAGCACTGACCCCCCGACAGTGCGGCACTCCCTCAGCACTGACCCTCCGACAGTGCAGTACTCCCTCAGCACTGACCCTCCGACAGTGCAGTACTCCCTCAGCACTGACCTTCCAAAAGTGCAGCACTCCCTCAACACTGACCCTCCGACAGTGACCACTCCCTCAGCACTGACCCTCCGACAGTGCAGTACTCCTTCAGCACTGACCTTCCAACATTGCTGTACTCCCTCAGCACTGACTCTCCAACAGTGCAGCACTCCCTCAGCACTGACCCTCCGACAGTGCGGCACTCCCTCAGCACTGACCCTCTGACAGTGCGGCACTCCCTCAGCATTGACCCTCCGACAGTGCGGCACTCCCTCAGCACTGACCCTCCGACAGTGCGGCACTCCCTCAGCACTGACCCTCCGACAGTGCGGCACTCCCTCAGCACTGACCCCCCGACAGTGCGGCACTCCCTCAGCACTGACCCTCCGACAGTGCAGTACTCCCTCAGCACTGACCCTCCGACAGTGCGGCACTCCCTCAACACTGACCCTCTGACAGTGCGGCATTCCCTCAGCATTGACCCTCCAACAGTGCAGCACTCCCTCAGCACTGACCCTCCGACAGTGCGGCACTCCCTCAGCACTGACCCTCTGACAGTGCGGCATTCCCTCAGCATTGACCCTCCGACAGTGCGGCACTCCCTCAGCACTGACCCGCCGATAGTGCGGCACTCCCTCAGCACTGACCCTCCGACAGTGCGGCACTCCCGCAGCACTGACCTTCCGACAGTGCGGTACTCCCTCAGCACTGACCTTCCGACAGTGCGGCACTCCTTCGGTACTGACCCTCCGATAGTGCGGCACTCCCTCAGTACTGAACCTCCGACAATGCCCACTCCCTCAGCACTGACCCTCCGATAGTGTGGCACTCCCGCAGCACTGACCCTCCAACAGTGCCCACGCCCCCAGCACTGACCTTCCAACAGTGCTGCACTCCTTCAGCACTGACCTTCCAACAGTGCAGCACTCCCTCAGCACTGACCTCCCAACAGTGCGGCACTCCCTCAGCACTGACCTTCCAACAGTGCTGTCCTCCATCGCTACTGACTGTCCAACAGTGCGGCACACCCTCAGCACTGACCCCCCGACAATGCGGTACTCCCTCAGCACTGACCCTCCGACAGTGCAGTACTCCCTCAGCACTGACCCTCCGACAGTGCGGCACTCCCTCAGCACTGACCTTCCAACATTGCTGTACTCCTTCAGCACTGACTCTCCAACAGTGCAGCACTCCCTCAGCACTGACCCTCCGACAGTGCGGCACTCCCTCAGCACTGACCCTCTGACAGTGCGGCACTCCCTCAGCATTGACCCTCCGACAGTGCGGCACTCCCTCAGCACTGACCCTCCGACAGTGCGGCACTCCCTCAGCACTGACCCTCCGACAGTGCGGCACTCCCTCAGCACTGACCCCCCGACAGTGCGGCACTCCCTCAGCACTGACCCTCCGACAGTGCAGTACTCCCTCAGCACTGACCCTCCGACAGTGCGGCACTCCCTCAGCACTGACCCTCTGACAGTGCGGCATTCCCTCAGCATTGACCCTCCAACAGTGCAGCACTCCCTCAGCACTGACCCTCCGACAGTGCGGCACTCCCTCAGCACTGACCCTCTGACAGTGCGGCATTCCCTCAGCATTGACCCTCCGACAGTGCGGCACTACCTCAGCACTGACCCGCCGATAGTGCGGCACTCCCTCAGCACTGACCCTCCGACAGTGCGCCACTCCCGCAGCACTGACCTTCCGACAGTGCGGCACTCCTTCGGTACTGACCCTCCGACAGTGCGGCACTCCCTCAGTACTGAACCTCCGACAATGCCCACTCCCTCAGCACTGACCCTCCGATAGTGTGGCACTCCCGCAGCACTGACCCTCCAACAGTGCCCACTCCCCCAGCACTGACCTTCCAACAGTGCTGCACTCCTTCAGCACTGACCTTCCAACAGTGCAGCACTCCATCAGCACTGACCTCCCAACAGTGCGGCACTCCCTCAGCACTGACCTTCCAACAGTGCTGTCCTCCATCGCTACTGACTGTCCAACAGTGCGGCACACCCTCAGCACTGACCCCCCGACAATGCGGTACTCCCTCAGCACTGACCTTCCAACAGTGCTGCACTCCTTCAGCACTGACCTTCCAACATGCGGCACTCCCTCAGCACTGACCTTCCAACAGTGCTGTCCTCCATCGCTACTGACTGTCCAACAGTGCGGCACACCCTCAGCACTGACCCTCCGACAATGCGGCACTCCCTCAGCACTGACCCTCCGACAGTGCAGTACTCCCTCAGCACTGACCCTCCGACAGTGCGGCACTCCCTCAGCACTGACCCTCCGACAGTGCAGTACTCCCTCAGCACTGACCCTCCGACAGTGCAGTACTCCCTCAACACTGACCCTCCGACAGTGACCACTCCCTCAGCACTGACCCTCCGACAGTGCAGCACTCCCTCAACACTGACCCTCCGACAGTGACCACTCCCTCAGCACTGACCCTCCGACAGTGCAGTACTCCTTCAGCACTGACCTTCCAACATTGCTGTACTCCTTCAGCACTGACTCTCCAACAGTGCAGCACTCCCTCAGCACTGACCCTCCGACAGTGTGGAACCCCCTCAGTAATAAACCTCTGACAGTGCAGTGCACCCTCAGTACTGATCTTCCAACAGTGCAGAGCTCACTCAACATTGACCATCAGACAGTGTGGCACTCCCTCAGTACTGACCTTCTGCCAGTGCTGTGCTCCTTCATTACTGACCCTCCAACAATGCGAAACTCTCTCAGTACTGACCCTTTGACAATGTGGCGCTCCCTCAGTACTGACCCTCCAACAATGCAGCACTCCCTCAGCACTGACCCTCCAACAGTGCAGCACTCCCTCAGCCCTGACCGTCCGACAGTGCGGCACTCCCTCAGCCCTGACCCTCCGACAGTGCGGCACTCCCTCAGCCCTGACCCTCCGACAGTGCCCACTCCCTCAGCCCTGACCCTCCGACAGTGCGGCACTCCCTCAGCCCTGACCCTCCGACAGTGCCCACTCCCTCAGCACTGACTCTCCCATAGTGCCCACTCCCTCAGCCCTGACCCTCCGACAGTGCCCACTCCCTCAGCACTGACTCTCCCACAGTGCCCACTCCCTCAGCACTGACCCTCTAACAATGTGGCACTCCCTCAGCACTGACCCTCCAACAATGCGGCACTCCCTCAGCACTGACCCTCCAACAATGTGGCACTCCCTCAGCACTGACCCTCCAACAGTGCGGCACTATTGTGCTCCCTGCGTGCTGACCCTATGAGTTTGCTGTAACCCCTCGTATTGAACTGTAGTGTCTGCCTGGATGACATACTTTGTGTCAAAAGAACCCGGATTAATATTATACCTTTCACAATCTGTGGGTCTCCAATCGAGTCTCGCTCTGTCCTGGGATTGCTCATAATATTCTCTTCCTTTGTTTTTAGATGCACCAGAGAATCTCACAATTACCTCCCTCAATGGGATGAAAGATTCATCAATCAATACAATCCAGGGGGAGTCTGCAGTGATAATCTGCTCTGTCAGGAGCTTCCCAGCTTCTAACCTGATGTGGAGACATCTTAATGTCATAATGAATAGAACAAGTTCCAACAATGAGCTGTGGTTGGTGATTCCTAATATGACATCCAGGGAGGCTGGAGACTATCAGTGTGTGGCAGAGAATGAACATGGAACAGTGGAAGGCTCCCTAACTATCACTGTGGAATGTTAGTGTACACAGACTTCAATCTTTCTGACACAGGTGGAGGGGCAAGTGAAAACACACAAATACAGGGATGACACAGACAGAAGAACACATTAAAGGACCAGACATCAATGTGCATGCACATACACACACCCACTTGTGCACAAACTGACATTCTGTCATGAATCTTGTCCAATGTTTACATTACTTTCATTATTTGGAAACAGAGATCCATGGATTTGGGTCAGTTCTCTGACGGGCTTGTTTATTTACAAAACCAGAACATCAATTTGCAATAGAGAGGTCACAGTGTTAATTCCAAGAAATCATGTGACTGCAATCGATGGCCTGGAACTGCCATTGTAGTGGTAGATTAGATTCCCGACAGTGTGGAAACAGGCCCTTCAGCCCAACAAGTCCACACCAACCCTCCAAAGAGTAACCCACCCAGACTCATTTCTCTCTGAATAACGCACCTAACACTATGGGCAATTTAGCATGGTCAATTCACCTGGCCTGCACATCATTGGACTGTGGGAGGAAACCCACACAGACACGGGGAGAATGTGCAAACTCCAGACAGACAGTCACCTGAAGCTGGAATCGAACCTGGGACCCTGGTGCTATGAGGCAGCAGTGCTAACCATTGAGCCACCATGCATGAAATGGTTATACTGTTTAGTTTATAACAGGCAAGGTAAATATATCAAGGCTCTGTTTAGTTTTGACATCAGAGCAGAGACACAGCAGAGTTGAATTCAGAAAGTTGAACAGCTTCTCCTGACAGCAGATCCAGTGCAAACAATCAGCTCAGCAGAAGGGGATTCTAGTCTGTGAAGCTTCTTATCCAGGAGAGTTTGAGTAAAAAGCATCAAGTGTTTCGATTGAGCAGGTTCAGGCCTCCATAACTTTGAGAGACTTAAGACCAGCAGACATGGGAAGGAATTATAAAATAAACACCAGACTTCAGAGTAAACAAAATTAGTAAACTAATGATTTCAAGAGCTGAAAGAGAATGACATTTCTCTGGAATGAGAGTCTCTGTAACGACAGTGTGATGAAACAGGTTGGAATTTTGTTTTGCTGATTATTTTAAGAGCTTCCTAACTGTTTTCTGTATAAATATAGCTTTCTTTGGCAGTAGACAGCTTGCGTATTGCTGGAAAAAAAATCACATTTTGTGAAAGTCTTTCATCTTACACTCATCAGGACAGTTTGCAAGAATGCAAATTCGAGGAGGAAACCACCTTTTATTGTGCATGAGAGGATTGGTTTGACGAATGGACTCTTAGTGATAGTGGTGTGACATGGAAGATTCAGAGTGTCACACATAACGCTTAGGAACAGACCCTATGGTCCAACCAATCCATGCTGACCATAATCCCAAACTGAACTAGTCCCACCTAGCTGAACCCTCCCAAGGTGGAGAAGGTTCAGAAGAGATTTACCAGGATATTGCGGGAATGGACAGTTTGAGTTACCAGCAGAGCTGGATAGGCTGGGACTTACTTCACTGGAGTGTAGGAGGTTGAGAGGTGACCTGACAAAGGTTTATAAAATCATGAGGGTAGAGATAAGGTGAGTGGCAGGTGTCTTTTCCCCAGGGAGGGGAATTTCTAGGCTAGGGGGCATGTTTTTAAGGTGAAAGGAGAAAGGTTTTAGAAAGACATGGGGGACAATTCCTTTACACTGAGAGAGATTTATATGTGGAATGAACTTTGAGAGGAAGTGGTGGATATGGGTATAATTGCAGCATTGAAAAGACATTTGGATAAGCACATGAATAAGAAATGTTTGGAGGGATATGGGTCAAGCGCAGGCAGATGGGACTCGTTTCGTTTGGGAGTAAGGTCAGTATGGACTGGTCTGTTTCCATGCTGTAGGACTCTACAATGTGTCACTTGTTATTCTTTCTGCTATAATTGACAATTTCACCCATTGTACCTCGTATGTTACTCACTTCATCTATCTATACCCTTTGTAGGTTATGTTTGTCTTGCTCAGAACTTACTTTCCTACTTATCTTCGTGTCAACAGCAAATTTAGTTCAATTCCTTCATTCAAATCATTTCAAGAAATTGTGAACATTTGAGGACCCAGCACCAGTCCCTTGTGACACACTGCTGGTGACAATCTGGGGAGAGAAAGCAGAGTTGAGGTTTCAGGTCTAGTAGCCCTTCATCAGAACTCCCTCTGTCTGTGTGACATGCAGCGAGGTGTTGACCGACTAGGATAGCCCTTCACCTGCAGGATGGCCTAGATACATCCTTTTTCAGCATTAAACTTCTTTAATGAACATTACAAGAATTTTCATAATGTCTGATGGTCAGTTTAGCCTGAGGATCAGCACACCTCAGGGAAGACGAGAGGATGAGAAGGCTGCACTCTCATAGTAGGAGAAAGTGAGGACTGCAGCTGCTGGAGAGTCAGAGTTGAGAAGTGTGGCGGTGAAAAAGCACAACACATCAGGCAGTATCTAAGGACCAGGAGAGACGATGTAAGCCCAAAGTAAACTCGGTTGCTGTGGGAATTAAACCTTTGCTGTTAGTTCAGTGAACATCACAGACCATGCATCCAGCTAACTGAGCTAACCAACCCCCAGCATCAACTGCGGTTACTGTGAAAGTCTCGGCTCCTCAAACTTGTCCCCCTCACTTGAGATGTGGTGACCTCACCACCAGGTTGTCTCTCTGTAATGAGACAGGAGTCCTGCCATCCTTTGAGTCAATGCTGACTTCAACACTCGCACGCACACTCACATGCACACTCTCAAACACACTCTCGCACACACACTCTCTCACGCACACACTCTCACACATTCTTTCAAATACTCTCACACACTCTCTCACACACACACATTCTCACACAATCACTGTCACGTTGTCATGTACACACACATTCTCACACACATGCTCTCTCACACACATGCTCTATCTCACACATTCTCTATCTCACACACATGCATATTCTCACACATACTCGCTCTCAAACACACACACATACACACTCTCATGCACACCCAGTTTACATAGTCTGTGTCGACTGTAAATGTGACATTGCACCTTAGATTGAGATGAAGGTGACAGAGATCCATAGAGACAGCAGGTTCAGAGAGATGAACAATGGAGCTGTGTGATTGCTCACAACACTCTCTTCCTTTGCTCTTAGATGCGCCAGAGAATCTCACAATTACTTCCCTTGATGGGATTAAAGATTCATCAATCACTATAACTGAGGGAGATTCTGTTTTGATAATCTGCTCTGTCAAGAGCTTCCCAGCTTCAAACCTGACGTGGAAACATCTTGGTGTCACAATGAACAGCACAAGTTCCCACAATGAGCTGTGGATGGAGATTCCTCAGGTTACTCCCCGAGACACTGGAGACCATCGGTGTGTGGCGCAGAATGAACATGGAACAATGGAAGGCTCCTTATTCATCACAGTACAATGTGAGACCTGCTGTTACATCTGTTCATTGTTACAATGTGTATGTAAGTTACAGAGATGGGGGGGTCGGGGTGTAAGGGCTGGAGGAGGTTACAGAGATAGGGAGGGGTTGGAGGAGGTTACAGAGATAGGGAGGGGGTGTAGGAGCTGGAGGGGGTTACAGAGATAGGGAGGGGGTGTAGGGGCTGGAGGAGGTTACAGAGATAGTGAGGGGGTGTGGGGACTGAATGGGGTGACAGAGATAGGTAGGGGGTGTAGGAGCTGGAAGGGGTTACAGAGATAGGGAGGGAGTGGAGGGGCCATAGGGGGTTACAGAGATAGGGAGAGGGTGTAGGGGCTAGAGGGGGTTACAGAGATAGGGAGGGGGTGTAGGGGCCAGACGGGATTACAGAGATAGGTAGGGGGTGTAGGATCTGGAGTGGGTTACAGAGATAGGGAGGGGGTGTAGGGGCTGGAGGAGGTTACGAGATAGTGAGGGGGTGTGGGGGCTGAATGGGGTGACAGAGATAGGTAGGGGGTGTAGGAGCTGGAAGGGGTTACAGAGATAGGGAGGGAGTGTAGGGGCCATAGGGGGTTACAGAGATAGGGAGAGGGTGTAGGGGCTAGAGGGGGTTACAGAGATAGGGAGGGGGTGTAGGGGCCAGACGGGGTTACAGAGATAGGTAGGGGGTGTAGGGGCTGGAGGGGGTTACAGAGATAGGGAGGGGATGTAGGGGCTGGAGGGGGTTACAGAGATACCGAAGGGGTGTAGGGGCTGGAGGGACTTACAGAGATAATGATGGTGCAGGGGCTGGACGAGTTCAGAGATAGGGACAATTGTTGATGACAATGATAGGGAGAGTTCTCACAGGCTCCGCTAAGGTAGATCCCCCAAAGTTTATGGGCAACATCTGGAGCAGTTTATTTCTAGGCTGGGGGACATGTTTTTAAGGTGAAAGGAGAAAGGTTTTAGAAAGACATGGGGGACAATTCCTTTACACTGAGAGTGGTTCATATGTGGAATGAACTTTGAGAGGAAGTGGTGGATAACTGCAGCATTGAAAAGACATTTGGATAAGCACATGAATCAGAAATGTTTGGAGGGATATGGGTCAAGCGCAGGCAGATGGGACTCGTTTCGTTTAGGATTAAGGTCAGTATGGACTGGTCTGTTTCCATGCTGTAGGACTCTACAATGTGTCACTTTTTATTCTTTCTGCTATAATTGACAATTTCACCCATTGTACCTCGTATGTTACTCTCTTCATCTATCTATACCCTTTGTAGGTTATGTTTGTCTTGCTCAGAACTTACTTTCCTACTTATCTTCTTGTCAACAGTAAATTTAGTTACCGCATGTTCAATTCCTTCATTCAAATCATTTCTAGAAATTGTGAACATTTGAGGACCCAGCACCAGTCCCTTGTGACACACTGCTGGTGACAATCTGGGGAGAGAAAGCAGAGTTGTGGTTTCAGGTTTAGTAGCCCTTCATCAGAACTCCCTCTGTCTGTGTGACATGCAGCGAGGTGTTGACCCACCAGGATAGCCCTTCACCTGCAGGATGGCCTAGATACATCCTTTTTCAGCATTAAACTTCTTTAATGAACATTACAAGAATTTTCATAATGTCTGATGGTCAGTTTAGCCTGAGGATCAGCACACCTCAGGGAAGAGGACAGGATGAGAAGGCTGCACTCTCATAGTAGGAGAAAGTGAGGACTGCAGCTGCTGGAGAGTCAGAGTTGAGAAGTGTGGCAGCGAAAAAGCACAACACATCAGGCAGTATCTAAGGACCAGGAGAGACGATGTAAGCCCAAAATAAACTCAGTTGCTGTGGGAATTAAACCTTTGCTGTTATTTCAGTGAACATCACAGACCATGCATCCAGCTAACTGAGCTAACCAACCCCCAGCATCAACTGCAGTTACTGTGAAAGTCTCGGCTCCTCAAACTTGTCCCCCTCACTTGAGATGTGGTGACCTCACCACCAGGTTGTCTCTCTGTAATGAGACAGGAGTCCTGCCATCCTTTGAGTCAATGCTGACTTCAACACTCGCACGCACACTCACATGCACACTCTCAAACACTCTCTCGCGCACACACACTCTCACACATTCTTTCAAACAACTCTCACACACTCTCTTACACACACACATTCTCACACAATCACTGTCACACTGTCATGTACACACATGCTCTCTCACACACATTCTCTATCTCACACAGACGCATATTCTCACACATACTCGCTCTCAAACACACACACCTACACACTCTCATGCACACCCAGTTTACATAGTCTGTGTCTACTGTAAATGTGACATTGCACCTTACATTGAGATGAAGGTGACAGAGATCCATAGAGACAGCAGGTTCAGAGAGATGAACAATGGAGTCTTCCTGTGCTGTGTGATTGCTCACAACACTCTCTTCCTTTGCTCTTAGATGCACCAGAGAATCTCACAATTACTTCCCTTGATGGGATTAAAGATTCATCAATCACTCTAACTGAGGGAGATTCTGCACTGATAATCTGCTCTGTCAAGAGCTTCCCAGCTTCAAACCTGACGTGGAAACATCTTGGTGTCACAATGAACAGCACAAGTTCCCACAATGAGCTGTGGATGGAGATTCCTCAGGTTACTCCCCGAGACACTGGAGACCATCGGTGTGTGGCGCAGAATGAACATGGAACAATGGAAGGCTCCGTATCCATCTCAGTACAATGTGAGACCTGCTGTTACATCTGTTCATTGTTACAATGTGTATGTAAGTTACAGAGATGGGGGGATCGGGGTGTAGGGGCTGGAGGAGATTACAGAGATAGGGAGGGGGTGTAGGGGTTGGAGGAGGTTACAGAGATAGGGAGGGGGTGTACGGGCTGGAGCGGGGTTACAGAGATAGGGAGGGGGTAGAGGGGCTGGAGGGGGTTACAGAGATAGGGAGGGGGTGTAGGGGCTGGAGGAGGTTACAGAGATAGGAAGGGGTGTAGCGGATGGAGGGGGTTACAGAGATAGTGAGGGGGTGTAGGGGCTGGAGGGACTTACAGAGATAATGATGGTGCAGGGGCTGGACGAGTTTAGAGATAGGGACAATTGTTGATGACAATGATAGGGAGAGCTCTCACAGGCTCCGCTATGGTAGATCCCCCAAAGTTTATGGGCAACATCTGGAGCAGTTTATTTCTAGGCTAGGGGGCATGTTTTTAAGGTAAAAGGAGAAAGGTTTTAGAAAGACATGGGGGACAATTCCTTTACACTGAGAGAGGTTCCTATGTGGAATGAATTTTGAGAGGAAGTGGTGGATATGGGTATAACTCCAGCATTGAAAAGACATTTGGATAAGCACATGAATAAGAAATGTTTGGAGGGGTATGGGTCAAGCGCAGGCAGATGGGACTCGTTTCGTTTGGGATTAAGGTCAGTATGGACTGGTCTGTTTCCATGCTGTAGGACTCTACAATGAGTCACTTGTTATTCTTTCTGCTGTAATTGACAATTTCACCCATTGTACCTCGTATGTTACTCTCTTCATCTATCTATACCCTTTGTAGGTTATGTTTGTCTTCCTCAGAACTTACTTTCCTACTTATCTTTGTGTCAACAGCAAATTTAGTTCAATTCCTTCATTCAAATCATTTCTAGAAATTGTGAACATTTGAGGACCCAGCACCAGTCCCTTGTGACACATTGCTGGTGACAATCTGAGGAGAGAAAGCAGAGTTGTGGTTTCAGGTCTAGTAGCCCTTCATCAGAACTCCCTCTGTCTGTGTGACATGCAGCGAGGTGTTGACCGACTAGGATAGCCCTTCACCTGCAGGATGGCCTAGATACATCCTTTTTCAGCATTAAACTTCTTTAATGAACATTACAAGAATTTTCATAATGTCTGATGGTCAGTTTAGCCTGAGGATCAGCACACCTCAGGGAAGAGGACAGGATGAGAAGGCTGCACTCTCATAGTAGGAGAAAGTGAGGACTGCAGCTGCTGGAGAGTCAGAGTTGAGAAGTGTGGCGGTGAAAAAGCACAACACATCAGGCAGTATCTAAGGACCAGGAGAGACGATGTAAGCCCAAAATAAACTCGGTTGCTGTGGGAATTAAACCTTTGCTGTTAGTTCAGTGTACATCACAGACCATGCATCCAGCTAACTGAGCTAACCAACCCCCAGCATCAACTGCAGTTACTGTGAAAGTCTCGGCTCCTCAAACTTGTCCCCCTCACTTGAGATGTGGTGACCTCACCACCAGGTTGTCTCTCTGTAATGAGACAGGAGTCCTGCCATCCTTTGAGTCAATGCTGACTTCAACACTCGCACGCACACTCACATGCACACTCTCAAACACACTCTCGCACACACACTCTCACACACACACACATTCACACATTCTTTGAAACACTCTCTTACACACACACATTCTCACACAATCACTGTCACACTGTCATGTACACACATTCTCACACACATGCTCTCTCACACACATTCTCTATCTCACACACACGCATATTCTCACACATACTCGCTCTCAAACACACACACATACACACTCTCATACACACAGTTTACATAGTCTGTGTCTACTGTAAATGTGACATTGCACCTTACATTGAGATGAAGGTGACAGAGATCCATAGAGACAGCAGGTTCAGAGAGATGAACAATGGAGCTGTGTGATTGCTCACAACACTCTCTTCCTTTGCTCTTAGATGCGCCAGAGAATCTCACAATTACTTCCCTTGATGGGATTAAAGATTCATCAATCACTCTAACTGAGGGAGATTCTGTTTTGATAATCTGCTCTGTCAAGAGCTTCCCAGCTTCAAACCTGACGTGGAAACATCTTGGTGTCACAATGAACAGCACAAGTTCCCACAATGAGCTGTGGATGGAGATTCCTCACGTTACTCCCCGAGACACTGGAGACCATCGGTGTGTGGCGCAGAATGAACATGGAACAATGGAAGGCTCCTTATTCATCACAGTACAATGTGAGACCTGCTGTTACATCTGTTCATTGTTACAATGTGTATGTAAGTTACAGAGATGGGGGGATCGGGGTGTAAGGGCAGGAGGAGGTTACAGAGATAGGGAGGGGTTGGAGGAGGTTACAAAGATAGGGAGGGGGTGTAGGAGCTGGAGGGGGTTACAGAGATAGGGAGGGGTTGGAGGAGGTTACAGAGATAGGGAGGGGGTGTAGGAGCTGGAGGGGGTTACAGAGATAGGGAGGGTGTAGGAGCTGGAGGAGGTTACAGAGATAGGGAGGGGGTGTAGGAGTAGGAGGGGGTTACAGAGATAGGGAGGGGGTGTAGGGGATGGAGGGGGTTACATAGATAGGGAGGGGGTGTAGGATCTGGAGGGGGTTACAGAGATAGGGAGTGGGTGTAGGGGCTGGAGGAGGTTACAGAGATAGTGAGGGGGTGTAGGGGCTGAAGGGGGTGACAGAGATAGGTGGGGGGGTAGGAGCTGGAAGGGGTTACAGAGATAGGGAGGGAGTGTAGGGGCCATATGGGGTTACAGAGATAGGGAGAGGGTGTAGGGGCTGGAGGGGGTTACAGAGATAGGGAGGGGGTGTAGGGGCCAGACGGGGTTACAGAGATAGGTAGGGGGTGTAGGGGCTGGAGGGGGTTACAGAGATACGGAGGGGATGTAGGGGCTGGAGGGGGTTACAGAGATACCGAGGGGGTGTAGGGGCTGGAGGGACTTACAGAGATAATGATGGTGCAGGGGCTGGACGAGTTTAGAGATAGGGACAATTGTTGATGACAATGATAGGGAGAGTTCTCACAGGCTCCGCTGTGGTAGATCCCCCAAAGTTTATGGGCAACATCTGGAGCAGTTTATTTCTAGGCTGGGGGACATGTTTTTAAGGTGAAAGGAGAAAGGTTTTAGAAAGACATGGGGGACAATTCCTTTACACTGAGAGTGGTTCATATGTGGAATGAACTTTGAGAGGAAGTGGTGGATAACTGCAGCATTGAAAAGACATTTGGATAAGCACATGAATCAGAAATGTTTGGAGGGATATGGGTCAAGCGCAGGCAGATGAGACTCGTTTCGTTTAGGATTAAGGTCAGTATGGACTGGTCTGTTTCCATGCTGTAGGACTCTACAATGTGTCACTTTTTATTCTTTCTGCTATAATTGACAATTTCACCCATTGTACCTCGTATGTTACTCTCTTCATCTATCTATACCCTTTGTAGGTTATGTTTGTCTTGCTCAGAACTTACTTTCCTACTTATCTTCTTGTCAACAGTAAATTTAGTTACCGCATGTTCAATTCCTTCATTCAAATCATTTCTAGAAATTGTGAACATTTGAGGACCCAGCACCAGTCCCTTGTGACACACTGCTGGTGACAATCTGGGGAGAGGAAGCAGAGTTGTGGTTTCAGGTCTAATAGCCCTTCATCAGAACTCCCTCTGTCTGTGTGACATGCAGCGAGGTGTTGACCCACCAGGATAGCCCTTCACCTGCAGGATGGCCTAGATACATCCTTTTTCAGCATTAAACTTCTTTAATGAACATTACAAGAATTTTCATAATGTCTGATGGTCAGTTTAGCCTGAGGATCAGCACACCTCAGGGAAGAGGACAGGATGAGAAGGCTGCACTCTCATAGTAGGAGAAAGTGAGGACTGCAGCTGCTGGAGAGTCAGAGTTGAGAAGTGTGGCGGTGAAAAAGCACAACACATCAGGCAGTATCTAAGGACCAGGAGAGACGACATAAGCCCAAAATAAACTCGGTTGCTGTGGGAATTAAACCTTTGCTGTTAGTTCAGTGCACATCACAGACCATGCATCCAGCTAACTGAGCTAACCAACCCCCAGCATCATCTGCAGTTACTGTGAAAGTCTCAGCTCCTCAAACTTGTCCCCCTCACTTGAGATGTGGTGACCTCACCACCAGGTTGTCTCTCTGTAATGAGACAGGAGTCCTGCCATCCTTTGAGTCAATGCTGACTTCAACACTCGCACGCACACTCACATGCACACTCTCAAACACTCTCTCACGCACACACTCTCACACATTCTTTCAAATACTCTCTCACACACTCTCTCGCACACACACATTCTCACACAATCACTGTCACACTGTCATGTACACACACATTCTTACACACATGCTCTCTCACACACATGCTCTATCTCACACACACTCACTCTCAAACACACACACACATACACACTCTCAGTAGTCTGTGTCTACTGTAAATGTAACATTGCACCTTAGATTGAGATGAAGGTGGCAGAGATCCATAGAGACAGCAGGTTCAGAGAGATGAACAATGGAGCCGTGTGATTGCTCACAACATTCTCTTCCTTTGCTCTTAGATGCGCCAGAGAATCTCACAATTACTTCCCTTGATGGAATTAAAGATTCATCAATCACTCTAACTGAGGGAGATTCTGTTTTGATAATCTGCTCTGTCAAGAGCTTCCCAGCTTCAAACCTGACGTGGAAACATCTTGATGTCACAATGAACAGCACAAGTTCCCACAATGAGTTGTGGATGGAGATTCCTCACATTACTCCCCGAGATACTGGAGACCATCAGTGTGTGGCGCAGAATGAACATGGAACAATGGAAGGCTCCTTATTCATCACAGTACAATGTGAGACCTGCTGTTACATCTGTTCATTGTTACAATGTGTATGTAAGTTACAGAGATGGGGGAATCGGGGTGTAGGGGCTGGAGGAGGTTACAGAGATAGGGAGGGGTTGGAGGAGGTTACAGAGATAGCGAGAGTATACAGGGGCTGGAGGGGGTTACAGAGATAGGGAGGGGGTGTAGGGGCTGGAGGGGGTTACAGAGATAGGGAGGGGTTGTAGGAGCCGGAGGGGATTACAGAGATAGGGAAGGGGTTTAGGAGCTGGAGGGGTTTACAGAGATAGTGATGGGGTGTAGGGGCTGGAGGGGGTGAAAGAGATAGGGAGGGGGTGTAGGGGCCAGAGGGGGTTACAGAGATAGGTAGAGGGGGTGTAGGGGCTGGAGGGGGTTACAGAGATAGAGAGGGGATGTCGGAACTGGAGGAGGTTACAGTGAAAGGGAGGGGTTTAGGGGCTGGGGCAGGTTCCAGAGATAATGATGGATGCAGGGGCTGGACGAGTTTAGAGATAGGGACAATTGTTGAGGACAATGATAAGGAGAGTTCTCACAGGCTCCCCTATGGTAGATCCCCCCCAGTTTCTGGGCAACGTCTGGAGCAGTTTATTTCATGGAATCTGTAATTCTGTGCAGTGGTCTGTTGAGATCATGGCTGATTTACACGAGACCGAGATAGATTTCACACTCTGTGAACAACGTTTCCAGATTTCTCTATAATAACGCAATCCTTTGTGCAGAAGAGAAACTTTTGACAGGGAATCGACAGGACAAACCTGCGCTGTCTCCAATATCCCACACTGTTACTTGATTCATTCTCTAAGTTTATTCACTACATTTATTCACTGAATTCATTCCTGTAGGGCAGACCTGATATTTTCAACATTGCCCTTCCCTGAAGGACATCAGTGAACCAGATGGATTTTTACAACATTCAGCAGAGGTTACACGGTCTCAATTAGACTAACGTTTTAATGACAGAACTTTAATTGAAATTAAATTTCACCATCTGTAATAATGTAATGTGAACCAGCGTTCTCAGAACATTAGTCCCAGATTCTGAATTGCTCAGTCAGTGACATTCTCACTCTGCCTCCACCACCATTGCTGTAGTGAAATGGAGGTTGAGAGAGATTGAGTCCTGGGGCAGCACGGTGGCTCAGTGGTTAGCACTGCTGCCTCACAGCACCAGGGACCTGGGTTTGATTCCAGCCTTGGGTGACTATCTGTGTGGAGCTTGAACATCCTCCCTGTGTCTGTATGGGCTTCCTCTGGGTGCTCCAGTTTCCTCCCCCATATGCAGGTCAGGTGAATTGGCCATGCTAAATTGCCCATAGTGTTAGGTGCATTAGCGGAGGGGAATGGGTCTGGGTGGGTTACTCTTCGGTGGGTCGGTATGGACTTGTTCGGCCGAAGGGCCTGTTTCCACACTGTAAGGGAATCCAATCAGACAGGAAGTGATTAATCCTTTCTCTGTGTTTTCTAGATAGCAGAGGAGAGAGTCTGCATGTGATCCTGATCCTGGGAATACGAGCTGGGATATTCATTGTAGCTGTTGTTCTCACTGTTGCTGGTGTTTGTGTCTGTGAGGGGGAAACTGTTAAAGGAAGCTGAAAGGCTGCTTCAAGCTTTATCAGTGCAACCGAATCCCATGGGATGTTGGGTTAAGGGCACTGGTTCGGATTGTCTGAGAGCCATAGAATTCTCAGGGAGCCATTCAGTCCATTGAGCTATGCCAGCTATCTCTGTACAGTAATGTAGTCAGTGCCATTTCCCCACTCACTCCTCATTGTTCTGAGAGTTTATTTCCCACAAATATTCATCCAAATTCTGTTTGAAATCAGTGAGCATCTTCCCTTCCACACCACCTTGTAGGCAGTGAGATCCAGATTATTATCACTCACAGTGTATAACAGTCCTTCCTCACAACCCCTGCTCTGTCTATCCCACCCCGAATCTTCAATATGTCTCCCCTCGTCCTTGTACCTTCAGCAAAAGGGAACAGCTTTCCTTTGTCTCCCTGATCTAAACCTGGCCCCATCTCTTCCTCATCAGTCAGATTCACCCCCAGTCACCGTCGCTCTGAGAGGAACAGCCCCAGCTTCCCCAAATGAACCCTGTCACTGAAATCCCTGCTTGCGTTTGGGTCAATCTCCTATGTTCTCTCTTGAGGACACTCACCTCCTTCCCCCTTAAAGATAGGGACAATTGTTGATGACAAAGATAGGGAGGGTTCTCACAGGCTCCCCTGTGGTAGTTCCCCCCCAGATTCTGGGCAACTTCTGGAGCAGTTTATTTCATGGAATCTGTAATTCTGTGCAGTGGTCTTAAAGACCTGCACATCCTTCTACCACCCCCCCCCCACCCCCGCCACAGAGGACCCTCACATGCTTCCCCGTTGAGGAGTCACGCATCCTTTCTGAAGTTCACTGACCAGAACTGGACACAGTATTCTCTTTGTAAAACAGAGCTTTATAAATGTTCAGTACAGTTTCCTTGCCTTTGTCCATGATCCTGATGAAGGGATTATGCCCGAAACGTCGATTCTCCTGCTCCTCGGATGCTGCCTGACCTGCTGCGCTTTTCCAGCACCACACTCTCGAGTCTGATCTCCAGTATCTGCAGTCCTCCCTTTCTCCCTTTGTCCTTGGCAGCTCGATCTATAAAGCTCTTGTTCTGTACATCAGCACATCAGCAATTTACCAGCAGAATGTCTTCAGCAAATGGAGTACAATTAAACTTCAGTGTGTGTGCTACTTAGTGTATAGACAGAAACCCCAAACACTCTCATCCTTTCTGCTTCCCCCAGCGCTGTTGTGTGACCCTGTCTGACCCAAGATGGAGTGCTGGTTGAATAGTCCTGAACAGAAACATGACTTCACTCAGATTCTGATCGCTGCAGTGAGAAACTGCAAGAAGCTTGTTCGTAATGCTCAGGTGATCTCTAGATAAATACCAATTTAGCTCCACGTTGATTCAAGATTGTTGGCTCAAAGATTGTCTCCCATGTTCCCACCTTTCCCACAGTGTTTGAATGCCTGGGCTCAATGTGGAATGAAAATTTCCAACATCAACATGTCACATTGTAGTTACAGCCTCCTGCCAGTGGTGGTGCTGTAACCTGCTTTGGGATGCAGGAGGAAATTAATAGAATCTCCACAGCGTGGAAACAGGCCATTCAGCCCAACAAGTCCACACTGACTCTCCGAAGACTGTCCCACCCAGACATACCCTCTGACCCTATCCCTATAACCCTGCATCCCCAGTGGCCAACCTGCACATCCCTGGGCACTATGGGACAATTTCCCGTGGCCAATCCACCCTAACCTGCACATCCCTGGGCACTATGGGACAATTTCCCATGGCCAATCCACCCTAACCTGCACATCCCTGGACACTATGGGACAATTTCCCATGACCAGTCCACCCTAAGCTACATATCCCTGGACACTATGGGACAATTTCCCATGGCCAATCCACCCTAACCTGCACATCCCTGGACACTATGGGACAATTTCCCATGGCCAATCCACCCCCAACCTGCACATCTTTGGACTGTGGGAGGAAACTGAAGCACCCGAACAAAACCTGTGCAGACATGAGCAATGTGCAACTCCACTCAGACAGTCTCCTGAGGTTAGAATTGAACCCATCTCCCTAGTGCTATGAGGCAGCTGCGCTAACCACTGAGCCACCGAAATATTCCAGCTGAGTATATGAAAGTGCTGAGACATTTGTTAAGAAGAATTTTCAAACTTTGCCAAAGATGTTCTTAAGGTAGAGCTCATGCTCCCATTGACATTAGCAATGGCATCGCCCCCACCACCCCGTCCCCTGACAAAGTGGTGATAGTCCAGACCATGTTCTTAATTTATTTCAGGGAATTTGGTCTTGTCCATAGCAGACTCTGATTCCCGGGTTTGATGGCAATGGTTGAATGGGGAATATGCCAGACCATGAAGTTACAGATTGTGCCGTTGCTCAATGATTACGGGTGGACTATTGTAAAGTCAAGGCAGTTACAAAACCTGATTCATCTCTTATTCCGTGTTTGGACGACTGTGTTAAGAAGATGAGTCAAGCAACTGATATTTCAATGCTGCACTTGCTCAGAAGGGCCCGATAGGTACCTTTATCTGAAGACTGAAGACAATTTCAGTTTTCGTGACACTAAATGGACTGTACCAAGTTAAAAATCAAGCCATTTGGTGTGAAAAATGTACCAGCCACATTTCAAAGACTAACCGATGAAGCCATTTCAGGATTACCTAACTGTGTGGTGGACCTCAATGATCTGGTGATTTTGAGTCACATATACAAGCAACGTTTGGAACATCTATCGAAATTATTCGATCAACTTTGGGAGACTGGCATGTTGATAAACCTGGCCAAGAGTGGGTTCGCAAAAGCGCAGTCACATTCTTGGGTCATGTCATTGGCCGAGGAGAAAGTGAGGACTGCAGCTGCTGGAGATCAGAGCTGAAAATGTGTGGCTGGAAAAGTTGGTACGGCGGGAAAGGAAGAAGTGGAGGACTTGGAGTTCTTCGTGATGGGGGATGGAGGTGTACAGGGACTGGATGTCCATGGTGAAGATAAGGCGCTGGGGACCGGGAAGGGCTCATGAAGAAGGGCTCATGCCCGAAACATCAATTCTCCTGCTCTTTGGATGCTGCCTGACCTGCTGCGCTTTTCCAGCAACACATTTTCAGCTCTTGTCATTGGCCCCACAGGATGTGAAAACAAAGGATTTTGGGAAGTTTCCTACACCATCAACAAAAAATGCAAGTATTACAATTCTTGGGGACTGGGTGGAGTTTTGTTCCAAATTGTGCACCAATTGTTAGAAGTGTGGTTGCCCCACTGGCTAACTTACTGAAGAAATGTGAAGATTACAGTGGATGGAGAACGGTCAGAAGGCATTCGGAAAGCCTGAAACCTGTGTTAACCATTGCCCCAGTGCTAGCCATACCTGATAACGCAAAGGTGGCTATTGATGTGAGTGTCAGTGCTGCACTCTTGAAAGATGATGATGAGAAGATAGAAAGACCAATAGGGTATGTTTCCAGAAAATTGAATAATCATCAGCAGAAATACTCCACAATTGGGAAAGAGATCTGGAGCTTGGCATTGTAATATTTCAACATTTATGTTGCCAGCAATGTATCTCAGACAATTGTATGCACTGATCAAACGCCTGAAAGGCTTTTGTAAATATTTAAGGATAAAAATTCCAGATTGTTTGGATGGAGCTTATTATTGCAGCCATTCAATTTGACAATTATACTCGCGACAAAATGAGAAAATCTAATTGCTGATGTGTTGTGACCTCGGTGCAAGAAGGTGAAAGCATTGGAGTAAAACAGACTGAACTGGACTGTAGTAGTGAATATTTGCATGCTTAGAATCAATGTATTGTACATGCAGCATAGTGTACTAATAGCACAAGACCATAGATTTTTTAAAATGAAACCACTTTTGAATAATGATGGTTTGTTGTTTTTAAAAGCAGGGACGTGGGATAATATTATCACTTCAAGGAGGTGTATTTTGCTATGAGTTTTACTTTATGAAGAAAGTTTGAGAGAGGTACTGAGCAATTGACGCATAGCCACAAGAGTAAACACTCCCAATACTTCCCCAGCACCATCCACTGTCCGCTCTCACCCCATAGCCGTTCCCCTGGTTCCTTCCTCCATCCCCATTATCCACGACCCCAGAGAGCTGAAGCAGCGGGTTCCGTGCACTTCACTCAATCTAGTCATTGCTCACAATGTGGTGTAGAGTCTTAGAGTCGTAGAGATGTACAGCACGGAAACAGACCCTTCAGTCCAACCCTTCCATGCTGACCCAGATATCCCAACCCAATCTAGTCCCACCTGACAGCACCCGACCCATATCCCTCCAAACCCTTCCTATCCATATACCCATCCAGATGCCTCTTAAATGCTGTCATTGTACCAGCCTCCACCACTTCCTCTGGCAGCTCGTTCCATACACGTACCACCCTCTGTGTAAAACATTTGCCCTTAGGTCTCTTTTATATCTTTCCCCTCTCACCCTAAACCTATGCCCTCTTGTTCTGGACTCCCCCACCCCAGGGAAAAGACCATGTCTATTTACCCTATTCATATCCCTCATAATTTTGGAGACCTCTATAAGGTCACCCCTCAGCCTCTGATGCTCCAGGGAAAACAGCCCCAGTCTGTTCAACCTCTCCCTATAGCTCAGATCCTCCAACCCTGGAAACATTCTATGCTGATGAGACAGAACACAGACTGGACCACCACACTGCATAACATAGACATTCTGTTGCAAAAATGATCCTGAGCTTCATCTTGCCTGCTACTTCAACTCAGTGCCACGTTTCTTGGCCAACATTTCTGTCTCAGGTTTGATGCGGTCCTCCAGTGAAGCTTAGCACGAGCTGAAAGAACAAGAACTCATTTTCCACTTGGGAACCCAGTGTCCACGAGGACTCAATAATCGAGTCTAACCACTTGGTGGCCTCAGCACCTTCGGTCACATTCTTGCCCCACCAGATCGTGGTCATTACACCGGCTGCCAGAACATCGTTATCGACCAACAGTCCCCATTAGCAGCTTCTGATTCTCCCAGGGTGACTTTACCCATTCCTTTGCTGTAGTTCTGTCTCAAAACATGTGTTACTGGAAAAGCGCAGCAGTCAGGCAGCATCCGAGGAGCAGGACGTTTCGAACATAAATGCTTCATCAGGAATGTGGTGGGAATGTGTTATTCCTGATGAAGAGCTTATGCCACAAACATCGACTCTCCTGCTCCTCGGATGCTGCCTGAACGGCTGTGCTTTTCCAGCACCATACATTTTGACTCTGATCTCCAGCACCTATGGTGCTCACTTTCTCTCTGTAGTTGTGTCATCTCTGGATTGCCTTTCACATGTATTCCTGTCCCCTTGTCCCACACCATCTTCAGCATACACACACCAACCTTCTCTTAGCTACAACCAGGAAGGGTCACTGGTCCTGAAACGTTAACTGCTTTCTCTCTGACCTGCTGCGCTTTTCCAGCAACACATTTTCAGCTCTGATCTCCAGCATCTGCAGACCTCACTTTCTCATCTGCTTTCTCTCTGCCGATACTGTGAGTCCTGCTGAGTTTTCCATGAATTTCTCTTTCTGTTTCTGATACATATGTTACACACGACTGCCGCTGTGTGTGAGAAGCAGAACACCATTCGGCTGAGTTACCTGGGTTTCCAAGAGGAAACTGTGGGTGACACATCAGTTTGAGGTGACTGAGGCCGTAATTAGCAGCGTCAGCATTGGCTGAACCAGAGGGAGTGAAATTGCGGCATTTTGACATATTACTCAACAAGGTGTCACACTGAGGTAGCATGAGACTCTGGGCAACTGGAGGAGTATGTTAACACAGAATCCTCCAACTTGCACTCGTCTTTGCAAGGGAGGAGACCAAGGATAGTCATACAAGAAAGGGAGTGGTTGGGGGGTATTGAAATGGGTGGTGACTGGGAGGTCCCACAGTGCAAATTGGAGGAACAACACCTCATCTTCAGCATGGGCAGCCTCCAGCCTGGAGGACTCAACACTTGAGTTCTCCAATTTCAAATAACCTCCCTCCCCATCCCCCGACTCCCTTCCCAGCCCCTCCCCCTTCCTGCGAATGCTCCCTGCCACCAACCAGATTCATTCCTCCCGTTGACCAACCAGGTCGTCCCCTCAGCCTGTCTTCACCTATCCCCACTTCACAAACCTGTCCCTGACACCCTTTTTATCGGCAGCTGCACCTTTCCCCCCACCTCCCCCACCCAAACCTCCCAACCCAACTGAGTCCTAAAGAAGGGTTACACCCAAAACATTGACTTCTGTCCCTCCTGATGCTGCCTGCCTTGCTGTGTTCTCCCAGCCTCCTGCCTGTCCCTCCTGATGCTGCCTGCCTTGCTGTGTTCTCCCAGCCTCCTGCCTGTCCCTCCTGATGCTCCCTGCCTTGCTGTGTTCTCCCAGCCTCCTGCCTGTCCCTCCTGATGCTGCCTGCCTTGCTGTGTCCCTCCAGCCTCCTGCCTGTCCCCCCTGATGCTGCCTGCCTTGCTGTGTTCTCCCAACCTCCTGCCTGTCCCTCCTGATGCTCCCTGCCTTGCTGTGTTCTCCCAGCCTCCTGCCTGTCCCTCCTGATGCTCCCTGCCTTGCTGTGTTCTCCCAGCCTCCTGCCTGTCCCTCCTGATGCTCCCTGCCTTGCTGTGTTCTCCCAGCCTCCTGCCTGTCCATGTTGGAGTCCAGCATCTGCAGTTTTATGCCTCCAACGTTTTCAGGATTGGCAGACCATGACAAGTGGATTACCCTAAGGATCTGTCCTGTGGTCTCAGCTATTTACAACCAGATCATAACATGAATGATTCAGCATTGCACACTTGGGACTAATGACATTCATAACTCAGCACCGCCTTCCTAACCTGCAATCTTCTTCCTGACCTCTCCGCCCCCACCCCCACTCCAGCCTATCACCCTCACCTTGACCCTCTTCCACCTATCACATCTCCATCGCCCCTCCCCCAAGTCCCTCCTCCCTTTTATCTTAGCCTGTTGGACACACTTTCCTCATTCCTGATGAAGGGCTTATGCCCGAAACATCGAATTTCCTGTTCCTTGGATGCTGCCTGACCTGCTGCGCTTTTCCAGCAACACATTTTCAGCTCTGATCTCCAGCATCTGCAGATCTCACTTTCTCCTCTAATGACATTCAAAGTCAGTTTAAAAATACAATGCATGCAAGAAACTTCACAACACTTCTGTTACATTAAAGACCTCTGCAAACCCGTTGCTCTAAGACTGACAGGGATCCCTCTTAAATTCAAGGAATTCAGATCTAATTGAAGAGCTCCCACTTGTGTCTTCAGCTGACAGGACTGTTGGACAAATCAAGATGCCGAGAATGCTGAATTGATTGATTATGTCGAGACTGGGGTGCTGGAAAAGCACAGGTCAGGCAGCATCCGAGCAGCATTTTGAGCAAGAGCCCTTCTCCTGCTCCTCAGATGCTGCCTGATCTGCTGTGCTTTTCCAGCACCCCCACTCTCAACTCTGATCTTCAGCATCTGCAGTCCTCACTTTCTCAGAGTTGATAGATTACATGTTGACCTTGTGCTTAATCACACAGACTGCAGATTGTACTTAATAAAAGAATAGATGTTAATTACCCAAAAACCGATAAAAAAACAAATGTGATGCCTCACTGGGACTTGAAATCACACCTCCTTATTCCTGGAGTTGGCACAAAAGTTACAGGTCTTATACGAACGTGTAAGTAATCATCTCCAATGTTCCTGCTTTTTAGGTTGATAGAAATCTCAGCCCACATTTCTGTATTTGATAACAGATCAATAGATTCCAGCTGCAGATATAATAATTACTGTCGACATATTACTGTACTGCTAAAACCTGAAACCCATTATAGAAATACCCAACACACACACACACACACACACACACACACACAGATACACACACACATACAGTTACTGACAGACAAAAAAAAAACAAATGGGGTCATGGGAGGAAGGAAGGACTGGGAAAACCTTTCAAGTTTTGAGAAGACTTGTAGTTCAAGTTGAGGTTCTGGATGTAGGTTTGCTCGCTGAGCTGGAAGGTTCGATTTCAGCTGTTTCATCACCATACTAGGTAACATCTTCAGTGAGCCTTAGAATGAAGCACTGGTGGTGTAGCCCGCTTTCTATTTATATGTTTGAGTTTCCTTGAGTTGGTGATGTCAGATCCTGAAGTGGCATCAGTTCCTATGGTGATATCATTTCCTGTGATTTTTCCCAGGGGGTGATAAATGGGATCCAAGTCAGTGTGTTTGTTGAGAGAGTTCCGGTTGGAATGCCATGCTTCTAGTAACTTTCCAGCTCCTACAGCCAAAACCTGTCAATGGTGGTTGAACAGTCCCTTCTGCATGGGATTCACCAGAATATCACACCCCTGTCTCAACTCTTCAAGGTTTTATGGTCCCAGCTGATGTTACTATTGGACACATGAGATTTCAGGCTGAAACCTGGCAGATCACGGTCTAGTGTTTTTGTTTGGTTTTTAAACCAGGGTGGTCTCTCACTGAGACATAAGCACGCAGCGTTGCAGATGTGGATTAAACAAGTTTATGTCCTGGATTGTTTTTGAAGAGGGGTTTTAAAGGCAGAGGTACCAAAGAGGCGACTGGAGATAATCTCAGTCAATAGTTTAAGAGACCTTTAGGTTTATTTAAAAACATTTGCAGCAATGGAAGGGTGACCAGTTCTCACAGACAGAGTTTTCTAGTGTTTTAACCCACCCAGACCCATTCCCCCTACCCTATCTTTACCATCACGAATGCACCTAACCTACACATCCCTGAACACTGGGGAAAATTTAGCACCGTTCAGTATCGATAATCACTCCCCACACCGTTCAATATCGATAATCAATCCCCACACCGCTCAG
The DNA here is from genome assembly GCF_020745735.1 of Hemiscyllium ocellatum. Classification (NCBI taxonomy): domain Eukaryota; kingdom Metazoa; phylum Chordata; class Chondrichthyes; order Orectolobiformes; family Hemiscylliidae; genus Hemiscyllium; species Hemiscyllium ocellatum. The sequence goes on from NC_083438.1 coordinate 39,596,095, forward strand.
TAACGATAATCAATCCCCACACCGATCAGTATCGATAATCACTCCCCACACCGATCAGTATCGATAATCACTCCCCACACCGATCAGTATCGATAATCAACCCCCACACCGATCAGTATCGATAATCACTCCCCACACCGATCAGTATCGATAATCACTCCCCACAGTGTTCAGTATCGATAATCACTCCCCACACCGATCAGTATCGATAATCACTCCCCACACCGATCAGTATCGATAATCAATCACTCCCCACACCGATCAGTATCGATAATCACTCCCCACACCGATCAGTATCGATAATCACTCCCCACACCGATCAGTATCGATAATCAATCCCCACACCGATCAGTATCGATAATCACTCCCCACACCGTTCAGTATCGATAATCACTCCCCACACCGATCAGTATTGATAATCAATCCCCACACCGTTCAGTATCGATAATCACTCCCCACACCGATCAGTATCGATAATTAATGGACCTCTGGTCGGTATAATTTCTATAATATTGAACACTAATCACTCTAGTTATCCTGCTGCCTATTTCTGTTTTCATTTGGAAGGAACGTTGGGGAAATAAAACTGAGTCATCATTGCCTTGCACATCAAGAAAACGAAACCTACACAAACAAGGCTGTGTATGGGATTGCTTCAACTGAGCAAGACTGAGGCGCCCTCAGTGTAGGGGCAACACAGATCGAGAGAATCTTTCTAAACTCCAGTTTACCTTCAGAAAATCTACAGGAATCCCCCCCCCAAATGTTACACATTTCCTTAAAATTTGCTCAAAGGTGAGAAAACCTGGAACAATCTATTGATAAACTAACAATGGAGCATGCGTGACTTAGACAAGGGACTGTGTAAGATTATTTAGTACTTCCCAAATACATCACTAATGCATTCTGAAGACAAAATGCAAGGTATCGGCATGAGTCATTTGTTTTTGGAAACTCCTTCTTAGTTTTAGACCTGTTGTGCCAAATTTATGAACGAAAGACAAACAAGTTGAATTCAGAGTGGAAGGACAGGATGTTTTTGACAAATTAAAAGCATTGAGTGTAGCAATACTGAATTGTGCAAAGTCATTTCAATCATCTGTAAATGCAAGGGTCAGAAATGCAAAGGTTGACACTCCCTCCTCCTTTAAAATAAACAGAATCTCCCTCTGGTCTATGAAAGGGAGCATCAGAATGGATCTCATCCACTTTTAACCAACTTCCAGTTGTTAAGTAAAAGAAATCTCCTATGCTCACTTTACAATCTATATGTAACAATTTGTTTACTTAACTCTAATGGTGAACAAATTAACTAAACTATTAACAGACTGAACAATTCCCCTCTAACTGCTAACTATTCCCGAATAACACAAGATTCTAATATTATGGCGTTCCAATAAATATGAGTCCCACTCATTTAACAAAACAATCGAATGTAGTCTCTCAAACTTACAGCCAGGTTACCCATCGTCCAAGAGCATTCTGTATCTTCTCCACTGATCCTTCTGTCAGGAATGATTTCTCTGTCAGGACTTTAGATGGTATGCTGTAGTAACATAGTGCTTTCTCTCAGAGCTGAGAGCTGTTATTTCTTCGTAGCTGACAATTAGCTCTGGGGCTCTGTCCACTTGCTCCCTTCTTTAGTGCCATCGATGACATCTCGATTACTTACTTGAGCCCATGTTGTCGAAACTATCAGATTTAAATTTAATTGGGTTTTTGGTAACTGAGCATCTGGTTTAAATCGATTGGCTAAATTGAAAAAGACTATTGTATTGATAAAAACTGTATTAAAATATAAAACATTTCAATTTGGGCTCTCTCTGCTCCTGTAAACTTTGGAGCAACTCAGGCACATTCGTTTCAACTCTCAGCACCGAGAAAAACACCATCTTCTAAAGAGTGCACAAAATGCTTTCTCCCGTGTTTTACAATTTTACAATTTCGCAAACACCGAATTCTAACCTCCCATCTCCCAATCTTCAATCACTCTACCCAACTCAGCAACCTCAATGCTGGTGCAGTGTTACCACTCAAAGATGGAATGGGGGTTGATCTCCTGCATCTGCAGTCCTCACTATCTCTGGATGTAAAATTAGTAATATATTGTTATTAATTGCGAATCTGAATCCAAAAGTAGAAGCAGATTGCTTCTAGCTGTCAGGTCTGTGGAAATGATTCTCAATTGAAAAGTTCAGAAACTCATTCATGAATAGGGAATCCAATTATCATTACCAAGTGACTTACTTTTGACGAGTTGATTAGTTAATTACTGAATGCTGACCAAGTGGAACTTCTCCAGCGACAGAAGGAAAGATGATCAGAAGGCAGATGTAAGTTACAGTTCAACAGAACAGTTTCATATCAGCTGGTGGACAGTTAGTTTGTGAAGTCTTTAGTTTTGTATCAGTCGAAGGCAAGAGGATGGAAAAGTACCTGACTTTCTCTTAAGTTTCAATTAGGTCAATCCTCCATCAGAGCTGGAGGGAGGTGAATGTGCAGAAAGTTCCAGAAGAAATTGCTTATGACCTTATCATTCAGAATAAAGATTGAAGTGAGTCTTCAGTGGGATTGAGTGACTGTCAAGGAAGTTGCTGGGAAAAAAAGATTGAAGCTTTCTGTTTATTTTATGACTATGTGACAATATTGCAGCTTTAAGAGATGCATTTTGTCCAGGTATTTTCTTTAATGAAGAGAGGTTGAGACTGAAATACCGAGCAATCTGCTCCACACCAATACTGAGATAGTGAGGCCTTGGGGTTGTTTTTTTTGAAGTTGGAACAGGAGAAGCAGCATGAATAGGCAGTGTCAGGCTCTCAGGACTTGAAGGGATCATGACGCTTTCCACGTATGGAGTCAGCTATTACGAGGGGACATAGCTTTAAATTAAGGGGAGGTTGGTATAGGACAGATGTTAGGGGTAGATTCTTTACTCAGTGAGTCGTAAGTTCATGGAATGCCCTGCCAGTTACAGTGGTGGACTCTCCCTCTTTATGGGCATTTAAACGGGCATTGGATAGGCATATGGAGGATAGTGGGCTAGTGTAGGATAGGTGGGCTTGGATCGGCGCAACATCGAGGGCCAAAGGGTCTATACTGTGCTGTATTTTTCTATGTTCCATAACGTTGTTATTCCTCTCTCTGTTAGATGGTAAAAACTGGTGTCTCTATGCTGCCAGCTTTGTATGTGAGACAATTGATTTTACTGACTCCGCCTTTGCCAAGGGCGTGTTCATACAATGAGGTTATATTGGAATAGTTTCTGTTTTGTAGTTCAATACGTTATTCTATTACGTTTTACAATAGAGTTAAGTTATTTCAATTGCATTATAAATATAGGTTAGGAATTAAGTACGTTTTGCTTAATTCCAGTAAGTGTAACAAGTCGAATTACATCTGGAACACAGACCCTTACATATGCCTTAAAATAAATATAAATGTTAGTGTCTACACTGTCTACTTGTTTTATTTGAAGGGAATTTGGTCTGGCCAATAATAATTGTGAAGTGAGGTTATGATTTCTGATTTGTCATATGTATCTTATTTAGGTATTGATGTAATTCTCTTCTGTGCAAATTAGCATTTGTCTCATTACGAGTATATTCAGTCACTAACCACCAAGCTGAAAGAATGAAAACTATGGTTTTCAAGGGTCTTGCCGAGGGAGGGCCGCACTGTCGGAGGGTCACTGCTGAGGGTGTGGGCACTGTCAGAGGGTCAGTGCTGAGGGAGTGCTGCACTGTCGGAGGGTCAGTGCTGAGGGAGTGCCGCACTGTTGGAGGGTCAGTGCTGAGGGAGTGGGCACTGTTGGAGGGTCAGTGCCGAGGGAGTGCCGCACTGTTGGAGGGTCAGTGTTGAGGGAGTGAGCACTGTCAGAGGGTCAGTGCCGAGGGAGTGCCGCACTGTTGGAGGGTCAGTGCCGAGGGAGTGCCACACTGTTGGAGGGTCAGTGTTGAGGGAGTGAGCACTGTCAGAGGGTCAGTGCCGAGGGAGTGCCGTACTGTTGGAGGATCACTGCTGAGGGTGTGGGCACTGTCAGAGGGTCAGTGCCGAGTAAGCAGGCACTGTTGAAGAGTCAGTGCCGAGGGAACGGGCACTGTTGGAGGTTCAGTGCCGAGGGAGGGCCGCCCTGTCGGAGAGTCAGTGCTGAGGGAGGGCCACCCTATTGGAGGGTCGGTGCTGAGGGAGGGCCGCACTGTCGGAGGGTCAGGGCCGAGGGAGGGCCGCCCTGTCGGAGGGTCAGTGCTGAGGGAGGGCCGCCCTGTCGGAGGGTCAGTGCTGAGGGAGTGGGCACTGTCGGAGGGTCAGTGCTGAGGGAGTGGACACTGTCGGAGGGTCAGGGCCGAGGGAGTGGGCACTGTCGGAGGGTTGGTGCCGAGGGAGGGCTGCCCTGTCGGAGGGTCAGTGCCGAGGGAGTGGGCACTGTTGGAGGGTCAGTGCTGAGGGAGTGGGCACTGTCGGAGGGTTGGTGCCGAGGGAGGGCTGCCCTGTCGGAGGGTCAGTGCCGAGGGAGTGGGCACTGTCGAATGGAGTTGCTACCTCTGCCAGGGGTACGTCTTTCAGGATGGGATTTTCTCCTTAAACCCAGTTTGTTTAATAACTCCTGGCTATCCATCGAAGCGCAGGCCCACAGGTGAATTGTCAGGATAGCTTCAACTGTCCCACGTTCCCATCTCCAATAAAATCAGCGGCACATTTCTACACGAGCACCTTGTTTGCAATGTTTTCTTTCCTGGAGGAATACTGTGAGTCGAGCCTTGATCCGGTCAGTGTCACCTTGGTGATTGTGGGATCCTGCTGTGGTCAAACTGGATTCTGGTGTTTCTGGGTTACACACATCCAACCCTGAGGAAAGCTGGGATTGGGGAAGTTGATTCCAGAGCAGTAATCCCTTTGTTTGTAGATGTGCGAGAGACCATCGCTGACCCTGAACCATGAATGGCCAATGGTTACTGAGCCCTCTCTCTCTGTCTGTCCCTTTCTCTGTCTTTCTCTCTCTCATTCTCTCGCTTTCTCCCTCAGTCAGCAAATGCAGCTTAACACGTGGCTGCGTGGCTGGTGAGGAGGGAGGGCTTCAGATACCTAGACCATTGGAATACCTTCTGGGGAAGGTGGGACCTGTACAAATGCCCTGGGTGGGAGATTTGCTCGTGTGATTCAGGAAGATTTACACTAGTTTGGCAGGGGTGGGGAATCAGAGCCACATGTCTGAGAGGGGGGTAGTTGTAGATGGGGCAGTGACAGGATGTAATAGAAATAGAACATAGAACATAGAAAAATACAGTGCAGTACTGGCCCTTCGGCCCTCGATGTTGCGCCGATCCAAGCCCACCTAACCTACACTAGCCCACTATCCTCCATATGCCTATCCAATGCCCATTTAAATGCCCATAAAGAGGGAGAGTTCACCACTGCTATTGGCAGGGCATTCCATGAACTCACGACTCGCTGAGTAAAGAATCTACCCCTAACATCTGTCCTATACCTACCATCCCTTAATTTAAAGCTATGCCCCCTCGTAATAGCTGACTCCATATGTGGAAAAAGGTTCTCATGGTCAACCCTATCTAAACCCCTAATCATCTTGTACACCTCTATCAAGTCACCCCTAAACCTTCTTTTCTCCAATGAGAACAGCCCCAAGTGCCTCAGCCTTTCCTCATACGATCTTCCTACCATACCAGGCAACATCCTGGTAAACCTCCTCTGCACCCGTTCCAGTGCCTCCACATCCTTCCGATAGTATGGCAACCAAATGAATCTGCCGGGATGGTTTTTCACGTGATGAAACAAAGCAATTGGTTAAAGTGTGTCTGCCTTAATGGAAGGAATGCCAGTAATAAAAGTGATGAACTTAGAGCATGGATCAGTACTTGGGACTATGATATTGTGGCCATAACAGAGACGTGGGTTTCACATGGGAGAAACGGTTGCTAGATGTTCCAGGGTTTAGAATTTTTAAAAAGAACAGAGGGTGGAAAAAGAGGGGGGGGGGGGGGGGGGGGGGGGGGAGGTGTAGCATTGCCATTCAGAGCACCGCCCTCCTAACCTGCAATCTCCTTCCTGACCTCTCCGCCCACACCCCACTCCGGCCTATCACCCTCACCTTGACCTCCTTCCACCTATCCCACCTCCATCGCCCCTCCCCAAGTCCCTCCTCCCTACCTTTTATCTTAGCCTGCTTGGCAAACTCTCCTCATTCCTGATGAAGGGCTTATGCTCGAAACGTCGAATTTCCTATTCCTGAGATGCTGCCTAACCTGCTGTGCTTTAACCAGCAACACATTTTCAGCTGTGATCTCCAGCATCTGCAGACCTCACTTTTTACTCAGAGAGTGCATTAGAGCTACAGAAATGAAGGTTGTTGAGGAAGGTTTGTCTACTGAGTCAGTATGGGTGGAATTTAGGAACAGCAAAGGAACAGTCACCTCATTGGAGGTTTTCTACACACCCCCTAATAGCAGTAGGGAGATCGAAGAACTCATAGACTGGCAGATTCTGGAAAATGCAGATGTAGCTGGGTTGTTGTTATGGGTGATTTCAACTTTCCCAATATCAACTAGAACCACTTCATGCAGATGGTTGAGATGGAGCCGTTTTTGTCAGGTGTGTTCAGGAGGGTTTCCTTACTCAGTATGTAGACAGACCGACAAAGGGAGAGGCCATTTTGGATTTGGTGCTCGGCAATGAGCCAGGACAGGGGGCAGATCTCGCGGTGGGAGAACACTTTGGTGACAGTGACCACAATTGCCTCACATTTACCATAGTCTTGGAGAGGGAAAGGAGCAGTTACCAAGGGAAGATATTTAATTGGGGAAAAGGAAATTATGACACTATCAGACAGGAGTCAGGAAGTACAGACTGGGAGCAATTGTTCCACAGAAAGGGGTAAGATTAAGAAACCTTGGATGACCAGAACAGAGGAGCTTCTCGTCAAAAGGAAGAAGGCAGCTTATGTAAGATGGAGGAAGCAAGGATCTAGCACAGCTTTAGAGGATTATAGGTTTGCTAGTAAGGAGCTCAGAAATGGACTAAGGGGAGCCAGGAGGGGGCAAGAGGAAGGCTTGGGAGGAAGGATTAGGGAGAATTCAAAGGCATTTTACTCATACGCGAGGAATAGGAGAATGATCAGGGAGAAGGTAGGGCCGATCAGGGATAGCGGAGGGAACTTGCGCGTGCAGTCTGAGCAGATAGGGGAAGCCCTGAATGAGTCTTTTTTGCTTCAGTTTTCACTAAGGAAAGGGATCTTGTTGTGAATAAGAATTTTGAGGTTCTGGGATACAGGCTTGACCAGCTCAAGATTGATGAAGTTGGTGTGCTGGAAATGTTGGCAAACATTAAGATTGATAAGTCCCCAGGGCCAGACCAGATTTATCCTCAGCTGCTCCGGAGAGCGAGAAAGGAGGTTGCTAAACCGCTAACTTCCTCACTCTCCATGGGAGTTGTGCCAGAGGATTGGAAGGTGGTGAATGTTGTTCCTCTTTTCAAGACGGGTAATAGGGAAATCCCAGGCAATTACAGACCAGTCAGTCTTATGTCTGTGGTCAGCAAGGTTTTGGAAAGAATTCTGAGGGATAGGATTTGTGACTATTTGGAAAAGCATAGCGTGATTAAAGGCAGTCAGCATGGCTTTGTGAGGGGCAGGTCATGCCTCACAAATCTTATTGAGTTCTTTGAGGAAGTGACAAGACAGGTCGACAACGATCGAGCAGTGGACGTGGTGCATTTGATAAGGTTCCCCACGGTAGGCTCATTCATAAAGTCAGGAAGTATGGGATACAGGGAGATTTGGCTATCTGGATTCAGAATTGGCAGGCTGACAGAAGGCAGGGAATGGTTATAGATGGGAAGTATTCTGCCTGAGGTCAGTGTTGAGTGGGGTGCCGCAGGGCTCTGTTCTTGGGCCTCTGCTCTTTGTAGTTTTTATAAATGACTTGGATGAGGAGGTTGAGGGGTGGGTTAGTAAATTTGCAGATGACACAAAGGTTGGAGGTGTCGTCGATAGTATAGAGGGCTACTGCAGGCTGCAGCGCAACATAGACAGGATGCAGAGCTGGGCTGAGAAATGGCAGATGGAGTTCAACCTGGATAAATACGAAGTGATGCGTTTTGGAAGGTCAAACTTGAATACTGAATATAGGATTGTTGGCAGGGTGGAGGAACAGAGGGATCTGGGTGTTCAAGTGCATAGATCCCTCAAAATTGCCACCCAAGTGGATAGGGTTGTTAAGAAAGCATATAGTGCTTTGGCTTTCATTAACCAGGGGATCAAGTTTAAGAGCCGTGAGGTTTTGCTACAGCTCTACAGACCCTAGTGAGACGACACGTGGAATATTGTGTCCAGTTCTGGTCGCCCTTTTATAGGAAAGATATAGAGGCTTTGGAGGGGGTACAAAGAAGGTTTAGCAGGATGCTGCCTGGACTGGAGGGCTTGTGTTATGAAGAGAGGTTGACTAAGCTCGGACTTATCTCTCTGGAGAGAAGGAGGAAGAGAGGAGACCTGATCGAGGTATACAAGGTAATGAGAGGCATGGATAGAGTCAATAGCCGGTGACATTTCCCCAGGGCAGGATTGACTGGCATGAAGGCTCATAGTTGTAAGATATTAGGAGGAAGGTATAAAGGAGACGTCAGAGGTAGGTGTTTTACACAAAGAGTTGTGAATGTATGGAATGTGTTGCTAGCAGTGGTGGTGGAAGCAGAGTCACTGGGGACATTTAAGCGACTGCTGGACATACACATGGATAGCAGTGAGTTGAGGGGTACGTACGTTAACTTACTATATTTTACATTAGGATTAAATCTCGGCACAACATCATGGGCCAAAGGGCCAATACTGTGCTGTACTTTACTATGTTCTGTCTCTTTCTCTTTCTCTGTCTCTTTCTCTTTCTCTTTCTCTTTCTCTTTCTCTGTCTCTGTCTCTGTCTCTGTCTCTCTCTTTCTCTCTCTCTCTGTCTCTGTCTGTCTCTCTCTCTCTCTGTCTCTGTCTCTCTCTCTGTCTCCTCTCTCTCTCTGTCTCTCTCTCTGTCTCTCTCTCTGTATCTCTCTCGCTCCATTATAGAAGAACAACTGAAGCCCCTGTTAATGATTTCCTGAAATGCCCACGCCAAGTTGCCCTTCAGGATCGATTTCTAAGTTACCCAACATCAGGACAAAGTGATGGTTTTTTTGTAAATGTCCTTGAGCAAAAGCATTGAGCAATGGCTGGGATCGAGTCACACCGGGAGTTCGGTCCCCTCCCCCTCTCTCTGTCGCTCATTGCGCTGGGACCACCTTCTCGAATCACTTTGGGTCACATCGAGCAACCTCTGGGACAGATACTCTGGAGTCATACTGCACCCTCACCCCTACACCACTACCCCCCCACCCGTGTTTGTAGAAGGAAAAGACTCAGCAGCCCCCCCCTGCACCTTTTGGGTTGTTTGGGATTGTGCAGAGAACAGATGACCATGTCCAGACTGACCCCTGGGTCACTGCCATTGCTGTTGGTGCTGACGGCCTTCTCCTGTGGTTGTAAGTGAAATCCCCTCTGGCTCTCTCTCTCTCTCTCCATCCTCCACTCTCTGTCTCCTCTCTCTCTCTCTCTCTCTCTCTCTCACACCATCCTCCACTCTCTCTCTCTTTTTCTCTCTCTCTCTTCTCTGTTACTCTCTCTCTCTTTTCTCTCTCTCTCTCTTTCTTTCTCTCTCTCTCTCTCTGTCACCGTCCTCCGCTCTCTGTCTCTTTTTCTCTCTCTCTCTCTCTCACACAGTCTCTGTCACCATCCTCTGCTCCCTGTCTCCTCTCCTGCTCTTCTACCTCAGAGCTGCTGCCTCTCCCACTCCCTGCCTCTCTAAGCTGACTGCTTACTCACTGAGCTGCTCTGGGTTCCACACACTTGTGCTCTCGCTCTGTCTCTCTCTCTCCTCTCCCCCTCACCCCCTTCTCCCTCTCACGTTGCTACTCCCTCTGCCTCTATCTTTGCCTCTGCCCTGACTCTCTGCCACCAGTCTGTGCCCTCTGGTTCCCTGCTGCAGTGGGAAAGGGATGGTACACACTGCTGTTACTGAGGGGGGGTGGGGGAGGGAGGGGATGGTACACACTGCTGTTACTGAGGGGGGGTGGGGGGAGGGGGGGGATGGTACACACTGCTGTTACTGAGGGGGGTGGGGGGAGGGGGGGGATGGTACACACTGCTGTTACTGAGGGGGGGTGGGGGGAGGGGGGGGATGGTACACACTGCTGTTACTGAGGGGGGTGGGGGCAGGGAGGGGATGGTACACACTGCTGTTACTGAGGGGGGGTGGGGGGAGGGAGGGGATGGTACACACTGCTGTTACTGAGGGGGGGGTGGGGGGAGGGAGGGGATGGTACACACTGCTGTTACTGAGAGGGGTGGGGGAGGGAGGGGATGGTACACACTGCTGTTACTGAGGGGGGGTGGGGGGAGGGGGGGATGGTACACACTGCTGTTACTGAGGGGGGTGGGGGGAGGGAGGGGATGGTACACACTGCTGTTACTGAGGGGGGGTGGGGGGAGGGAGGGGATGGTACACACTGCTGTTACTGAGGGGGGGATGGTACACACTGCTGTTACTGAGGGGGGTGGGGGGGAGGGAGGGGATGGTACACACTGCTGTTACTGAGGGGGGTGGGGGGAGGGAGGGGATGGTACACACTGCTGTTACTGAGGGGGGGTGGGGGGAGGGGGGGGATGGTACACACTGCTGTTACTGAGGGGGGTGGGGGGGAGGGAGGGGATGGTACACACTGCTGTTACTGAGGGGGGGTGGGGGGAGGGGGGAATGGTACACACTGCTGTTACTGAGGGGGGGTGGGGGGAGGGGGGGGATGGTACACACTGCTGTTACTGAGGGGGGTGGGGGGGAGGGAGGGGATGGTACACACTGCTGTTACTGAGGGGGGGTGGGGGGGGGGATGGTACACACTGCTGTTACTGAGGGGGTGTGGGGGGAGGGGGTGGATGGTACACACTGCTGTTACTGAGCGTCGGTGGGGGGAGGGGGGGATGGTACACACTGCTGTTACTGAGGGGGGGTGGGGGGAGGGAGGGATGGTACACACTGCTGTTACTGAGCGTCGGTGGGGGAAGGAGGGGATGGTACACACTGCTGTTACTGAGGGGGGATGGGGGAGGGAGGGGATGGTACACACTGCTGTTACTGAGGGGGGGTGGGGGAGGGAGGGGATGGTACACACTGCTGTTACTGAGCGTCGGTGGGGGGAGGGAGGGGACGGTACACACTGCTGTTACTGACCGTCGGTGGGGGGCGGGAGGGGATGGTACACACTGCTGTTACTGAGCGTCGGTGGGGGGAGGGAGGGGATGGTACACACTGCTGTTACTGAGCGTCGGTGGGAGAGGGAGGGGCTGGTACACACTGCTGTTACTGAGGGGTGGATGTGGGAGGGAGGGGATGGTACACACTGCTGTTACTGAGGGGGGGTGGGGGAGGGATGGGATGGTACACACTGCTGTTACTGAGAGTCGGTGGGGTGAGGGAGGGGATGGTACACACTGCTGTTACTGAGGGGGGGTGGGGGGAGGGAGGGGATGGTACACACCGCTGTTACTGAGGTGGGGGAGGGATGGGATGGTACACACTGCTGTTACTGAGGGGGGGGTGGGGGGAGGGAGAGGATGGTACACACTGCTGTTACTGAGCGTCGGTGGGGGGGAGGGAGGGGATGGTACACACTGCTGTTACCGAGAGGGGGTGGTAGAGGGAGAGGATGGTACACACTGCTGTTACTGAGTGTCGGTGGGGGGAGGGAGGGGATGGTACACACTGCTGTTACTGAGGAGGGGTGGGGGGAGGGAGGGGATGGTACACACTGCTGTTACTGAGCGTCGGTGGAGGAGGGAGGGGATGGTACACACTGCTGTTACTGAGCGTCGGTGGGGGGGAGGGAGGGGATGGTACACACTGCTGTTACCGAGAGGGGGTGGTAGAGGGAGAGGATGGTACACACTGCTGTTACTGAGTGTCGGTGGGGGGAGGGAGGGGATGGTACACACTGCTGTTACTGAGCGTCGGTGGGGGGGAGGGAGGGGATGGTACACACTGCTGTTACCGAGAGGGGGTGGTAGAGGGAGAGGATGGTACACACTGCTGTTACTGAGTGTCGGTGGGGGGAGGGAGGGGATGGTACACACTGCTGTTACTGAGTGTCGGTGGGGGGAGGGAGGGGATGGTACACACTGCTGTTACTGAGTGTCGGTGGTTGGAGGGAGGGGATGGTACACACTGCTGTTACTGAGCGTCGGTGGGGGAGGGAGGGGACGGTACACACTGCTGTTACTGAGTGTCGGTGGGGGGAGGGAGGGGATGGTACACACTGCTGTTACTGAGGAGGGGTGGGGGGAGGGAGGGGATGGTATACACTGCTGTTACTGAGCGTCGGTGGGGGAGGGAGGGGACGGTACACGCTGCTGTTACTGAGGGGGGTGGGGGGGAGGGAGGGGACGGTACACACTGCTGTTACTGAGGGGGGTGGGGGGAGGGAGGGGACGGTACACACTGCTGTTACTGAGGGGGGGAGTGGGGGAGGGAGGGGATGGTACACACTGCTGTTACTGAGGGGGGGAGTGGGGGAAGGAGGGGATGTTTGTGGGTGTGGGGCCAATCCAGTGGGGGCTGCTTTGTCCCTGGATGGTGTCGAGCTTCTCGAGTGTTGTTGGAGATGCCCCCTTGATTATCTAAGTATCACTTATCCAAATTTTGTATTATCCAAAAAAGATCTCACGGTCCCGATAGAAACATTACATCGGGGGGTGTTACTGACAATGATTGTGACCCTTGTTTACAATGATTACAAATGAAACCGGCTTACTGAAATACTGCTGAGAACAGTCCTGGATATCGAAGGGATTCCAGGCACTGCCTCCAAATGACTGACTGCCCTCTCTCTCTCTCTCTCTCTCACTTTCCCTGGAGTTCTCGACAGGGATGAACTCTAAACAACCCTTCCCCAGATAATCTCAGGAACATTGAGAGTGTGTTGCTGAAAAAACACACTAATTCAGGCAGCATCTGAGGAGCAGGAAAGCCTACCTGATGAAGGGCTTTTGCCCGAAACGTTGATTTTCCTGCTCCTCAGATGCTGCCTGACCTGCTGTGCTTTTCCAGCAATACACTCACAACTCCGATCTCCAGCATCTTGCAGTCCTCACTGTCTCCAACATTGTCCTGTACAGGGGAGAGTGTGAACGTGCGCGTGTGTGTGTGTGCACGGTATATGTGTGTGTGTGCGCGTGTGTGTATAGTATGTTTGTGGGTGCGCGCACGCGTGTGCGTATACATGCGCGTGTGTGTACGTACGTGAGTGTGTGTGTGTATACGTGTACACATAAACACCATTCTACGCCCACTTTTATGAAGGATTGGTTTCACTTATCACAGGGCTACAGGGAGAGACTGGGGCGGTGGAATTAGTTTGGGGATCAAGATAGGGCAATGTGTTCAGTGCAGAGCTTTGGGATTAGATTGGGATTGATACAGGGCTTTGGGGAGAGGGTGGGTCAGTGGGATTAGTTTGGGGATTGATACAGGGCTATGGGGAGAGGGTGGGTCAGTGGGATTAGTTTGGGAATTGATACAGGGCTTTGGGGAGAGAGTGGGGCAGTGGGATTAGTTTGGGGATTGATACAGGGCTTTGGGGAGAGAGTGGGGGCAGTGGGATTAGTTTGGGGATTGATACAGGGCTATGGGGAGAGGGTGGGTCAGTGGGATTAGTTTGGGGATTGATACAGGGCTATGGGGAGAGGGTGGGTAAGTGGGATTAGTTTGGGGATTGATACAGGGCTATGGGGAGAGAGTGGGGGCAGTGGGATTAGTTTGGGGATTGATACAGGGCTTTGGGGAGAGAGTGGGGGCAGTGGGATTAGTTTGGGGATTGATACAGGGCTTTGGGGAGAGAGTGGGGGCAGTGGGATTAGTTTGGGGATTGATACAGGGCTTTGGGGAGAGAGTGGGGGCAGTGGGATTAGTTTGGGGATTGATACAGGGCTATGGGGAGAGGGTGGGTCAGTGGGATTAGTTTGGGGATTGATACAGGGCTATGGGGAGAGGGTGGGTCAGTGGGATTAGTTTGGGGATTGATTCAGGGCTATGGGGATGGAGTGGGGCAGTGGGATTAGTTTAGGATTGATACAAGGCGAGAGAGAGTGGGACAGTGAGGTTAGTTTGGAGATTGATCCAAGGCTATAGGGAGAAAGTGGAGCAGTGAGATTTAGTTTGTTAAACCCCTCCGTAACCAACTCATCCCTCACAGACTCTGGATCACTTTTAAACCAGCAGAGTTCGGAACCAAACAGGACAAATAGTACAGACTACAGATTCAAAAACACCAGCAATGGTTCTCCTTCAAGATCCTCCGCTCCACGCTCGCAGCAATGCACCAGCACCTAACCTCTCTACAGTCAGCCCTGCCTCAGCTGAGGGCCACACTCTCTCAGAATTGCAAAGGACCCACTCTGTACTACATCCTCAGGAGAATTCATACTCTCAACAAACAGTATTTCAATTCCATCTCAAATGTCAAAAACTGTAAGTACAACAAACTTTTATCTACCCACCTCCATAACCAGCACTCCTCAAGCATTCCAGAAGATTCCCTTGACCTCTGGAACTGCTCAGACGCCATTAGCCATGTGGCTGGTACAGCTACCATCCCCACGGTGATGGTTGACGTCACTTCTGCCCCCATCATGGCCACTCCCAAAGCCACTTCCGCCCCTCACATCATCGCTGATGTCACATGCTCAGTGACTTCCACCCCCCCACCAACACCACTCACCTGCATTCTGCTGACACGCCCCCCACAAATCCCACTGTCACCATCCCCACTCCCCAGAACCCTGAGGGGCACACTACCCCTGCTCATGACTCCACCCCCATTCCCCCAACCACCACACCCACTCCAGTTACCAGCTCCGCCCCCACTCCCAGCTCCACACCCACACCAGATCCCAACTCCCAACCCTCCAGACCTCCTCCTCACTGAGGACGAACGATCAGTCCTCAGCAAAGGACTCACCTTCATCCCCCTCCATCCGCGCATCAATGAATTTAGTACACGCCGTGACGTCGAACACTTCTCCCGCTGCCTCCACCTCTGAGCTTACTTTCACAATCAGGATTCCCGCCCACCTTCCAAGGACCCCTTCGCCCACCTCCAACACACTCATCCACCTGGACATCCCGCACTGGCCTATTACCTGCCCTTGACCTCTTCATTTCCAACTGCCGCCGGGACATTAACCGCCTCAACCTGTCTACCCCCCCTTCCCCCACTCCAACCTCTCACCCTCACAACGCGCTGCCCTCCAATCCCTCTGCTCCAATCCTAACCTCACCATTAAGCCAGCAGATAAAGGGGGCGCAGTGGTAGTCTGCCACACTGACCTCTACACCGCTGAAGCTAAACACCAACTCGAGGACACCTCTTCCTACCACCCCCATGACCATGACCCCACCCCCCATCACCAAACCATCATCTCCCAGACCATACAGAACCTCAGGAGATCTCCCACCCACAGCTTCCAACCTCATAGTCTGGGAACCCCGCACTGCCCGGTTCTACCTCCTTCCCAAGATCCACAAGCCTGACCATCCCTGGCCGACCCATTGTCTCAGCCCTGCCCCACTGAATACATCTCTACCTACCTCGACATTGTCCTATCCCCCCACTCCAGGAATTCCCCACATACATTCAAGACACCACCCACGCCCTCCACCTCTTCTTCCAACTCTTCCATTTCCCCGGCCCCCAACACCTCATCTTCACCATGGATATCCAATCACTCTACACCTCCATCAACCATGACCAGGGCCTCCAAGCCCTCCGTTTCTCCCCCTCCCGACGTCCCCAACAGTACCCTGCCACCGACACTCTCATTCGTTTGGCCGAACTGGTCCTCACCCTTAACAATTTCTCCTTCAAATCCTCCCACTTCCTCCAGACCAAAGGGGTAGTCATGGGCACCCGTATGGGCCCCAGCTATGCCTGTCTCTTTGTTGGCTACGTAGAACAGTCGATCTTCCGTAATTACACCGGCACCACTCCCCACCTCTTCCTCCGCTACATTGATGACTGCATTGGTGCCGCCTCGTGCTCCCGTGAGGAAGTTGAGCAATTCATCAACTTCACCAACACATTCCACCCTGATCTTAAATTTACCTGGACCATCTCTGACACCTCCCTCCCCTTCCTGGATCTCTCCATCTCCATTAATGACGACCGACTTGACACTGACATTTTTTACAAACCCACTGACTCCCACAGCTACCTGGATTACACCTCTTCCCACCCTACCTCTTGCAAAATTGCCATCCCGTATTCCCAAATCCTCCACCTCTGCAGTATCTGCTCCCAGGAGGACCAGTTCCACCATAGAACACACCAGATGGCCTCCTTCTTTAGAGACCGTAATTTCCCTTCCCACATGGTTAAAGATGCCCTCCAATGCATCTCGTCCACATCCCGCATCTCTGCCCTCAGACCCCACCCCTCCAACCATAACAAGGACTGAACGCCCCTGGTGATCACCTTCCACCCTACCAAGCTTCGCATAAACCAAATCATCCGCCGACATTTCCGCCACCTCCAAATGGACCCCACCACCAGGGATATATTTCCCTCCCCACCCCTTTCCGCCTTCCGCAAAGACCGTTCCCTCCGTGACTACCTGGTCAGGTCCAATCCCCTCTACGACCCACCCTCCCATCCTGGCACCTTCCCGTGCCACCACAGGAACTGTAAAACCTGCGCCCACGCCTCCTCCCTCACCTCTATCCAAGGCCCTAAAGGAGCCTTCCACAGCCATCAAAGTTTTACCTGCACATCCACTAATATCATTTATTGTATCCGTTGCTCCCGATGTGGTCTCCTCTACATTGGGGAGACTGGGCGCCTCCTAGCAGAGCGCTTTAGGGAACATCTCCGAGACACCCGCACCAATCAACCACACCGCCCTGTGGCCCAACATTTCAACTCCCCCTCCCACTCTGCCGAGGACATGGAGGTCCTGGGCCTCATTCACCTCCGCTCCCTCACCACCAGACGCCTGGAGGAAGAACGCCTCATCTTCCACCTCGGAACACTTCAACCCCAGGGCATTTCCTCATTTCCCCTTCCCCCACCTCACCCCAGTTCCAAACTTCCAGCTCAGCACTGTCCCCATGACCTGTCCTACCTGCCTATCTTCTTTTCCACCTATCCACTCCACCCTCCTCCTTGACCTATCACCTTCATCCCCACCCCCACTCACCTATTGTACTCTATGCTACTTTCTCCCCACACCCACCCTCCTCTCATTTATCTCTCCACCCTTCAGGCTCTCTGCCTTTATTCCTGATGAAGGGCTTTTGCCCGAAACGTCGATTTTCCTGCCCCTCGGATGCTGCCTGAACTGCTGTGCTTTTCCAGCACCTCTCTCTAATCTAGACTCTGGTTTCCAGCTTCTGCAGTCCTTGTTTTTATCCAGTTTGAGGATTGATACAGGGCTATGGGGAGAGAGTGGGGCAATGGGAGTAAGTGACATGGCCCCTGCTCCCCCCATCCCCTACCCTTGGTGGGGTACCTTCTGCTCTCCACACCTGAATGTTGAGGAGTGACGTTGCTTCCCTCCCTCCCTCTGTCTCTCCCTGTTCAGACCTGCCCGAATCAGAGAGGGAAACTCTGAACTCCCTGCTGAGGGTCATGCTTCAGTCAGTGCACTCCAGTGAGGGCCCTCCGAACCCCAGTGTCCACATTGCGTTACGGCTGGCCAGGGACCATCATCTGCCGACAGAGGAACTCCTCCTTCAGCAGCTGAAGAAGACTGCAGTCGAGAAGGTGAAGCATGGTACGTACTGGGGACCTGGTCCAGTCCATTGGGCCCATCTGCTCTGTGCCCTCCTCACCAGCCCTCCTCCTACCCCTTCGCCATTCCTGTACCTCCCCCCCCTCCCAACTTCATTGAGGTGAAAATCCATCAGGAAAGACTGGAATTGTTTATCTGATGGGAATACAAGCCATAAACGATCGAGTGATTTTTTTTCCCCCACTTTGTTCTGTCATGGGTGCTGGGTGTTCCTGTTTTAACCAGTATTTATTGCTCAGAAAGCAGTTAAGAGTCAACCCCATCGCTGTGGGTCTGGAATCACGTGTAGGCCAGACCAAGGTAAGGATGGCAGTTTCCTTCCCTGAACGATATTAGTGAACCAGATGGCTTTTTTCCAACAATGCTTTTGTCGTCATCAGCAGATTCCTAAATATCCGGGTTTATTTAATGAATTGAAATTACCCGCTAAGGGATTTGAACCTGGGCCCTCAGAACGTTGCTGAGCTCTCGAGGCTAATAGTCCGGTGATAACACCACACGAGGGTACTGTCGGGCAGGTCCTGAGAAGATCATAGAATCCCTACAGTGCAAAAAGGAGCCATTCAGTCCATTGAGTCTTCAGTGACCCTCCAAAGACCATACCCCTACCCTATCCCCATAACTCCACCTTTATCATCACCACTCCACCCTAACCTGCACATCCCTGGGCACTATGGGACAATTTCCCATGGCCAATCCACCCTAACCTGCACATCCCTGGGCACTATGGGACAATTTCCCATAGCCAATCCACCCTAACCTGCACTTCCCTGGGCAATATGGGACAATTTCCCATGGCCAATCCACCCTAACCTGCACATCTTTGGATTGTGGGAGGAAACTAGAGCACCCAGAGGAAACCCACGCAGACACGCGGAGAGTGTGCAAACTCCACACAGACAGTTGCCCGACGGCGGGATCGAACCTGGGTCTTGGCGCTGGGAGGCAGCAGTGCTAACCACTGTGCCATAATGGCTGCAATCCTGGATGAGACCACAGTCAGAACCATTGGAATGACGTGCAGGACTGGGGTGTTCGGTAAAAAGTCTCTCCCCAGGAGAGGCGGGGGGGTGGGGGGGGGGTTACAGAGAAGGGGAATGTGGACCTGCCTCCCACAGGGAATGCACCTAGTCAATAATACTGATGCACTTGAAGGGGGAGGGGGAGGATGGATGACCACATGAGGAAGTAAGGAACTATAGGATCTAGTGACAAGTGAGATGAAGAACGTGGGGAAGAAGCAGGGGATAAATGATGGGCCGAATGGCCTGTTTCCATGATTTCTCAGCAACTCACATGTTTACCCTCCTTTACCAAACAGGTGAGGACTTCTCCTCTGGTCTAGTTGCTCTTTATACCTTGGCCATAGCTGCATCCTGCCACAATCCCACCGACGTTTCCTACAAAGGGGAGACAATTGACCTGATCGAGATACTGCAAGAGAAATTAACCAAGGAAATCGAACATATCGGTAAATATCACTGAGCGTTACCACACCCCACCACAGAGTGCTCCCCCCCTCCACTGTACTGTCCCCTATTCCCAATCCGAGAGCAGGGACAGCACTGAGTTCAATACTGCACTGTTCCAGGCTTGCAGCCATTCTCAACGTTATGGAACCCCCACAGTGTGGAAAGAGGCAGTTCAACCCATCGAGTCAATACCAACCCCTCCGAACAACATCCACCCAGACCCAGTCCCCCACCTTATCCCTGTAATCCTGTATTTCTCATAGCTAATCTGCCTAACCTGCACATCCCTGGGCACTATGGGACACTTTCCCATGGCCAATCCACCCTAACCTGCACATCCCTGGACACTATGGGACAATTCCCCATGGCCAATCCACCCTAACCTGCACATTCCTGGACACTATGGGACAATTTCCCATGGCCAATCCACCCTAGCCTGCACATCCCTGGACACTATGGGACAATTTTCCATGGCCAATCCACCCTAACCTGCACATCCCTGGACACTATGGACAATCTCCCATGGCCAATCCACCCTAACCTGCACCTCCCTGGACACTATGGGACAATTTCCCATGGCCAATCCACCCGAACCTGCACATCCCTGGACACCATGGGACAATTTAGCTTGACCAATCCGCCCGAACCTGCATATCTTTGGACTGTGGGAGGAAACCCACACAGACACAGGGCGAATGTGCAAAGTCACCTTAGGGTGACATCCAACCTGGGTCCCTGGTGCTGGGAGGCAGCAGTACTAACCACTGAACCACCACATCTGCCAGACTATCCAGATAACCATCTCCTAAATCTTTCCCAGAATATGCACTCTCAGTGTTAAGTGGAGTGTCGTGAGCCATCTTGATCTCTTCTCTGCATCCTCTCTGTATCTCCCCCTTGCCCTTTCCATCTCTCTGACTTTGTGGAAATACCTGTCTATCTCTGTGCAATTGTCTGTCCATCTCTCTCTTTTCTTGTCTTTCTATCTTTCTCTCTTTGCCTCACTGTATTTCACTCTTTGCATCTCTCTCTGACACACTCTCTCTCTTTTCTCTCTCTCTGTTACTCTTTCTTTCTTCTCTCTGCGTGTCTCTGGCTCTCTACAGCAGTAACCAGTGTGGATCTTGTGTTGTTTAGAGAAAACTACATTCCCTCTTAGTAACTATTACCAAGTGGGCCTGGACGTGCTGACACTCTGTATGATGGATGCAGAGATTTCACAGGACTCCGTCCAGATCTTCACCGATGCAGTCATGAACGACAAATTCACACATGGCTCCGAATTCTCAGTTGGTAAGAATATTCTCTGTTGACCCCTGTCTCTGTTGACCCCTGTCTCTGGTTGACCCCTGTCTCTGATTGATTGACTCCTGGCTCTGATTGTCATCTGTTTGCAGTCAATAGGACGTCTGTGAAGGGAGAGTCTTTCAAAGGTGTGTTATTGAGGCTTCAAGGCCCATTAGAGTGAAGGGCAATGCAGGCAGGAGTAGGGAACCCTGGCAGACTCAAGTTATTGAGGCTTTGATCCTGAAAAAGGGAGGCATATGACATACATAGGCAGCTGGGATCAAGTGAAGAGTATGTACACATGAGAGAAATCAGGAGGGCTAAAAGGGGACACAAGATGGTATTGGCAGATCAAGGAGAACCCAAAGAGATTCAACATGAAGGGCAAAAGAGTAACTAAGGAGGGAATCGGGCCTTTTAAAGATCAACAAGGCCATCTACATGCAGAGCCACAAGTCATGGTGAGATTCTAAATGAATATTTCTCATCAGTATTTACCGTCAAGAAAGGTATATGTGCTCGTGAACTTGGAGAAATAAATAGGGATGTCTAAGAGTGTCCACATTACAGAAGAGGATGTGCTGGAAGTCTTAAACCACATTAAGGTAGATAAATCCCCAGGACCTGAAGAAGCATATCCCAGGATTTTGTGGGAGGCTAGAGAGGAAATTTGCAGACCACCTAGCAGAGATATTTGTATCATGGATAGTCACGGGTGAAATATCCGAAGATTGAAGGGTCACTAATGTTGTGCCGTTATATAAGAAAGATTGTCAGGAAATGCCAGGGAACTGCAGACCAGTGAGCCTTATGTCCACGGTGGACAAGTTGTTAGAGGGGATTCTGAGGGCAGGATCCACAGGCATTTGAAGAGACAAGGGCTCATTTAGAATAATCAGAGTGGTTTTGTGTGTGGGAAATTGTGTCTCACAAATCGGTTTGGTGAACAATAAAGTAGATCTAAGTGGTGGACGTTGTCTCCATGGACTTCAGCAAGGCCTTTGACAAGGTACCACATGGTGGGTTGTTGAGTCAAGTTAAATCTCACGGGATCCAGAAAGAACCAGCCAACTGGATACAAAATTAGCTTGACCGTCGAAGACAGAGGGTGATGGGGAAGGGTTGTGTTTCAGACTGGAGGCCTGTGACTAGCGGGTGTGCTGCAGGGAACGGGGCTGGGTCCACTGTTGTCCATCATTTGTATAAATGATTTGGATGGGAATTTGGGAGACATAGTTAGTGCATTTGTGGATGACACCACAATTGGTGACGTGGTGAACAGGGAAGAAGGTTCCCTGGGAATACAGCAGGATCGACCAGGCCAGTGGGCTGAGGAACGGCAGATGGAGTTTAAGTCAGATAAATGCGAGGTGTCGTGTTTTGGTAAAACACACCAGGGCAGGACTTACACAGTCGATGGGAGGGCCTGGGGAGTGTTACAGAACAAAGCGATCTCGGGGTGCAGGTTCATATCTCCTTGAAAGTGGAGTCACATGCAGACAGGATGGTAAAGGAAGCTTTCAGCATCGGTCTGAGCATTGAGGATAGGAGTGGATATGTCTTGCTGCAGCTGTACAGGACGTTGCTGAGGCTACATACTGTGAGCAGTTCTAGTCACCCTACTATAGAAAGGACGTTATTAAACTAGAAACACTCCAGAAAATATTGACCAGGATGCTACCTGGGCTGGAGGGTATGAGTTATAAGGAGCGGGCATATAGACTGGGACTTTTTTTTCCCCCGGAGCTTAGGAGACTGATGGGTGACCTCATAGATGTTCATAAAATCATGAGAGGCACAGATAAGGAAGATGGCTAATAGCATTTCCCCAGGGTAGGGGAATCTAAACTACTGGGTATGGACTTAAGGTGAGAGAGAAGAGGGTCTAAAGGGGCATTTTTATTTCACACAGAGGGTGGTGAGTGCCTGCAACTTGATACCAGAGATAGCGGGAGAGGCTAGTACAGTTTAAGAAAGATTTGGACTATGTGTGGCTTCAATCGATATGAAGGGATATGGGCTGAATGCAGGCAAATGACAATTGTGAAAAGGGAGCACCATGGATAGGTTGGGCTGAAGGGTCTGCTTCCTTGCCAGGAACTTTGTGATTCCAATTGTCTCCTGTCTCTGATTGTCTGCTGTCTCTGGTTTCACACACACACACACGCACACACAATTGTATATCGACAGACAGGGACGTGGAGACAGGTTTACAGACAATCGAACACTGACATTCAGTTATCTCTGTGCCTGTAAACTTGGATACATACACACACACACACACACCTGTACAAACGTGCAGGAATAGGACCACGTGTACACATATACAGATGGTCACACAGCTGCTTGAGAGAAACGTGCACCGTGGGCAGCACGGTGGCACAGTGGTTGGCACTGCTGCCTCACAGTGCCAGAGACCCGTGTTCAATTCCCACCTCAGGCGACTGACTGTGTGGAGTTTGCACATTCTCCCCGTGTCTGCCTGGGTTCCTCCGGGTGCTCCGGTTTCCTCCCACAGTCCAAAAATGTGCGGGTCAGGTGAATTGGCCATGGGAAATTGCCCGTAGTGTTAGGTGCAGAGGTAAATGTAGGGGAATGTGTCTGGGTGGGTGCGCTTCGGTGAATCGATGTGGACTTGTTGGGCTGAAGGGCCAGTTCTCACATGTATGTAATCTAATCTAATCTAAATGTTTGCAATCATGCACACCAATAACTAAAGACATGCAAGTAACTCCAGCCTCAGGAGCTCCGGAGATGGACAGTGAGAGGTGATGCAGCTGGGTGGAAGTCTAGGACTTATTTCACTCTCGATTCCTCTGTAGATACAGGAGCTGTAGCAGCCCTCGCTTTAAGGTGTATGAACGACAGGAGGACAACGGTGAACATTTCAAATGCACTCAACCATATCCTCGAACAGATACTTAGCAGAATAACGGATGATGGTCTGATTGGTAATCTCTACAGTACAGGCCTGGCAATCCAGGTAATTCCCACAAACACTAACACAGATACACACTGACACACTCACAACCACATGCTGTCCAACCGACACCCACGGAGAGCTAATGTACACTGTTCCAATCCCCATGGACACTGGGAGTTACTGTACACTGTTCCAATCCCCGTACACACTGGGAGTTACTGTACACTGTTCCAATCCCAGTACACACTGAGGGTTACTGTACACTGTTCCAATCCCTGTACACACTGGGACTTACTGTACACTGTTCCAATCCCCGTACACACTGGGGGTTACTGTACACACTGTTCCTATCCCCGTACACACTGGGAGTTACTGTACACCTTGGGAGTTACTGTACACTGTTCCAATCCCCGTACACACTGGGAGTTACTGTACTCTGTTTTAATCCCTGTATACTCTGGGAGTTACTGTATACTGTTCTAATCCCCGTACACACTGGGGGTTACTGTACACTGTTCCAATTCCCATACACACTGGGAGTTACTGTACACTGTTCCAATCCCTGTACACTCTGGGAGTTACTGGACACTGATCCAATCCCCGTACACACTGGGAGTTACTGTACACTGTTCCAATCCCCATACACACTGGGGGTTACTGTACAGTGGTAGTGTGGCACTCCGTCAGTACTGACCCACCGAGAGTGATGTGCTGCTGGTCAGATCACACGTTGTCCACCGCCCTGGCTAAAACCCATCTGCCAGCAGGTTTCCCCCCACTCTCTGAACATGTGCTGGAATAAATAACATTTCACAATAGCCATCCGTCAGGAATATTCTCAGTTCGTGTGCTCATGAAAACTGTTCTTTCACAGAATCACTGATTCAGAGCACAGAAACAGACCCTTCGGCCCGTCTCTTCCACACCGACCAGATTTTCCAAACTGAAATGGTCCCATTTATTCTCGTATAGAGGGAGGCCATTAAGCTCAGCTTTCCTACACTGGCTGCATTGTGAAGAGCCAATCTCGCCCCCAGATCCCTGCACACCGTTCCATGTGAAACACCCAGCCACTTTCTCTCTTCTCATATCTGCCTTGGTTCACTCGGTCATCACTCCCTGACATGAGGAGACCAAGAGTCAATAACATCCACATGTGTAAAGGGAGGGGGATAGAGACAAACGAGTAAAAAATGAGGTCTGCAGATGCTGGAGATCACAGCTGCAAATGTGTTGCTGGTCAAAGCACAGCAGGTTAGGCAGCATCTCAGGAATAGAGAATTCGACGTGATGAAGGGCTTATGCTCGAAACGTCG